>NW_004949099.1:40426611-40450573 GCF_000317375.1 Microtus ochrogaster | reverse complement strand
AAAGAGCACTGGGCACAATGGCTTACATCACAATTCCACATTTGGGAGGCTGAGGCAGGAGAATTGCCGTGAGTTTGAGGCCAGCCTGGGTTACAGAATAAGATCCTGACTGAAATAAAAAAGTCTAAAAATGTAAAAGTAAGAGAAATGTAAGTCAAAACAACTCTAAGATTCTATCTTACACCAGTAAGAATGGACAAGATCAAAAACACTGATGACAACTTATGCTGGGGAGGTTGTGGGGTAAAGGGAACACTCCTCATTATTTGTGAGAGTGTAAGCTGGTACAGCCCTTTTGGATGTCAGTGTGGCGATTTCTCTGAAAATTAGGACACACCTTTCCTCAAGACCCAGTAATACCACTTTTGGGTATATATCCAAAGGATGCTCAATCGTGCCACAAGGACATGTGCTCAACTATGTTCATAGCAGCATTGTTTGTCATAGCCAGAACCTGGAAACAACCTAAATGCCCTCAACTGAAGAATGGATAAGGAAAATGTGGTATGCTTACACAATGGAGTCCTGCACAACAGAAAAAAAAAAAAACTGACATCTTGAAATTTGCAGCCAAATGGATGGATCTAGAAAACATCATATTATGTGAGGTAACCCAGACCAAGAAGGACAATTATCATATGTACTCATTCATTAGTGATTTTTAAACAAAAATCAAAGAAAATCAGTGTACAAACCACAATCCCAGAGAACCTAGACAACAATGAGGACCCTAGGAGAGACATACATGGGTCTTATCTACATGGGAAGTAGAAAAAGATAAGATCTCCTGAGTAAATTGGGAGCATGGTGACCATAGGAGATGGTTGAAGGGGAAGGGAGAGGCAGGGAGAGGAGCAGAGAAAAATGTGGAGGTCAGTAAAATCAATTTTTAAAAAATGTAAAAGTACTAGGAATCACTCAGTAGTAGTACACTTGCCAAGCATACACAAAGTGCCCTTTTTCCCCCAAATTTTACCAAAATGGAGTAATAAAAAAAGTAATATTTTGGTGTGTGTAGGGTGGGGATCCTGTGGTGTCTAAGAGCTTCAGTTTGCTGAGGCTTGGATGGTTGATCCATTACAGTAGGCTTTGCCCTCTTGACCTAGTGACTTCATCTTCCGGAGCCCCGAAGTCCCCATCTTTAAATTGAGGGCTAACCACAGAATGTACTCTTAAGAGACTCAGTTTGTTTTTTAAAGGGAAGTGCTTGGAATGGCATCAGACATGACACAAATACCCATGAAGCACTGTGATCACCATTAGGACATGGGCCCCAGTGAGCCTTCAGTGGGATACAGACTGTCAGTATGTGCTTTTGCTCCCCTGGCAGCCTGGGATGCTTCGGGGTCTGGAAACATCTTCAGTGAGCAGTAACCACCGCAAGGCACCGTCCCTAAAGAGTGGGTGCTGCCTGTCTGGTTACAGAAAGGATATCCCAAGGAAAGTAGAAAAGGGAGACCAGGAAAGAAGAGAGACTCTGTTTACCACAATTCCTTCAACTGCTGCTACTTGTGTGGACGTGGGGCTTGGAGACACTGGGGCAGTCTGGGTGCCATTTTGACCACTAGAGGTCAGTGGAATGTTTTATAAACTCAGGTCCGTCAGGGACCCATAAGAACTGACCACTGGGTCATCCACAGCAGCGTCCTCCTTTGGAGGATCCAGGTTTGTTTCGCTTTGTTGAGGAACCCAAGTCATCCAGCCTTCTCTGGATCCTTCCCTGAGAAGGCTGCATTTGCAAGGCAATGCTCTAGGCCAGTGGTGGGGAGAAAACAAGACATGGGGCTGGAGACACCACTTTTCTTCAAAGCTGAATGGCCCAGATGTTCAAGACTGTCAATGATCCCCTTTTTTCTAACAAATACTGTCTAAGATCCTTAAGGTCCTACTCACTTGCAACCTTCCATCCCGAGCATCTCTGCTCCATCACTTACAGAGCCAGGAGACTGCCCCGTTTTGCAAGGTCAGCATTGAGCACCATAGTGGAATCCTAAGCATTTACTGACACTTCACACCATTTCCCAGACACTGCTTCAAATAAAGACTTTTGTCTTCATGGCTTGTCTTCTATCCCATGAGCACCTTTGGAACTCGGGTTATGATTCTTCCTGTTTCCATGGCCATAGTTCCCGGTCCAAACGTGATGCTGATGAAGACATATTTGCTGAATAAACAGAAGGTGGCGGGCGGGGGGGGGGGGGGATGAGTGAGTGCGGCCGTCAGTTGAACTCATCAGTTTTCATCACGGACGGCTGCGCTCTCTGGCCCAAGCTGGTAAACGGAAACTTCTGAGCAGAGTGAAAGAGTTCTCTCTTTATGCTTCCCTGGGCAAGCCAGTTGAGCCTCTGCCTTAGGGCTACCTGTACCCCAGTAGCCCGGGCTGCTAAGATGTGCTCAAGGCTGGTCATGCTGTCCTCTTTGCAGGCATAACAATGTGATTGCATTTTTCTAATTTCCTTTCTTGTGAGAGATCATCACATGACTCAACAAAACTTGGAGAAACTCAAAGGAACTCATTTACCTTAGTGCAGTAGAGAACATGGGTTACTGCCCTTTGAGCCAAGAATGAGTGTTGTCAGCCCCATGTTCTACCAATCAAGAGCTAGAGTAGCAGTTCTCAACCTGTGGGTCGTGAATGCCCCCTTCACAGAGTCACTTAAGACCATATGCATATTAGATATTTACATTATGATTTTTAAAAAAGATTTTATTTATTTATTATGTATACAACATTCTGCCTCCATGTATGCCCGCATGCCAGAAGAGGGCACCAGATCTCATTACAGATGGTTGTAAGCCACCATGTGGTTGCTGGGAATTGAACTCAGGACCTCTAGAAGAGCAGCCAGTGCTCTTAACCGCTGAGCCATCTCTCCAGCCCCTTACATTATGATTCATAACACTGATGTGGGAGTCCCCTCTGTGTGCTGTGATTACCATTAATGAATAAAGAAACTGCCTTGGCCTGTTGATAGGGCAGAACTTAGGTAGGCAGGAAAAACTGGACTGAATGCTGGGAGGAGGAAGGCAGAGTCAGGGAGCCGCTATGGAGCTGCCAGTGTCAGACATGCTGAATCTAGTGGTAAGCCACTGCCACGTGGTGATATACAGATTAATAGAAATGGATTAAAATAATATGAGTTAGCCAATAAGAAGCTAGAGCTAATGAGCCAAGCAGTGTTTTAATTAATACAGTTTCTGTGTGATTACTTTGGGGATAAGCTAGCCAGGAGGCCAGGACAAACAAGCAGGCCCTCCTCCAACGTAACAGTAGTGTTTTAAGCCATCTTTTGGGGGTGACTTCTGATGCAGTCAAGCTGTGGTGGGTTCATATGTTCCAAGGTAGGAGCATGAGGATTAGAAATGTTAGGTAAGACAAACAGAGATAAGAAAGAAACACAGACATAGGACAGTAGTGGAAGGGCAACTCAGCGGATACTGAATGCCAAGTTCTGAGTTCTGAGGTCTCCTGTGTTTAATTTTTCATACATTTTTATACCCCAGTACGGAAGAGGGAGAAGATAAGAGACTTTTAACATGACACAAAGGACAACCAGAACAGTTACTTGCTTCAATACTTGAGATGTCAAGCCATTGTTTCCTGAGAAAGGCATTTGATGTTTGTCAAATATCTACACCATAATAAGCCTTTGATCCCAGCACTCCAATAGCAGAGAAAGGTAGATCTCTGTGAGTTCAAGACCAGCCTGGTCCAAAGAGTAGTGGTAGATGGTAGACTAGCCTGGGCTGCACAGTAAAACCCCAACTAAAAAACCAATCTTATTTATTTATTTATTTATTTAGAGACAGGGTTTCTCTGTGGCTTTGGAGCCTGTCCTGGAACTAGCTCTGTAGACCAGGCTGGTCTCGAACTCATAGAGATCCGCCTGCCTCTGCCTCCCGAGTGCTGGGATTAAAGGCGTGCGCCACCATCGCCCAGCAAAAAACCAATTTTAAAAAGAAAGAAAAGAAGGAAGGATGAACTGTAGGCCCAGGTCACTGGAAGAGAGAACAGATGGGAAGCAAAGGAAAGGAAAGGGACTCTCCAGAAATATCTGACCTGTTGTAATATGAGCGGTGGGGCTGCGTCCCCAGCACCCCAGACACTTGGCTAGCTTATGCCTCGAAATAACAACACACAAACATTTAATCACTGCTTGGCCATTTCTATCTAGCCTCTTCTAGGCTAACTCTTGCACCTGGACTAGCCCATCTCTAATAATCTGCTGTAGCCCACAAGGTGGCTTACCAGGGAGATTCTAGCCTACGTCCATCCTGGGTCGGAGCTTTATCGTGTGTGCCTCAGAGAGCAGAGCTCTCGCCTCTGCCCGCAAGAGTGGAGCATCGTGTCTCTCTGAGGCGTCTGCCCCCGAGAGGAGAGCTGTTGAGTCTGACCTCACTTCCTCTTCCTCCCAGCATTCTGCTCTGTTTACTCCTCCCACCTTATGTTTTAACCTATCAGGGCAAGCAGCTTCTTTATTTAATTAACCAATGACCTTCCTCCATCACTGACCTGACTCAGACCCTGGGTCTAGCACCAGGACTACTCCCTGCCTTGGTTTCTCCAGACCCATATTGCACCTACCAAATCAGACAAATCAAGAAGCAAAGCTACTAAGTCACTCATCCAAGACCACACAACTGTTGAGCAGCCTTTATCTTCCTCCAAAACCTTGGGGCACCATGGAAGGCTTTGAGATCCTGGCCTATTGTGCGCCGTGCCTGGCCAAGTTCCTCACACAAGAGCTACCTCTCAGTTGTACTGCTTGAACGGTGAGGCCAACAATGGGACCAGGAAAAGATAAGTGAGAACTCAACACTCACAACTCTGCAAGGGTGGAGAGCGGAGGTAGGTGAACGTGGAAAGTGTGCCAAGGCCGGGCCCCTTGGCAACTGTTGAGAGAAGCTCCTCCGAGAAGTCCTAGTTTCCTTTCATTTCCCTCTGAAAGTTTAGCAGACATTTCATCTACAGAAACATCTGCCACGAGGCTTCCCCCAGCCACTTGTCTCAGTGGCCAGGTTCTGGAATTCCTTAGTTCTAGGTCACAGGAATCCTTTGCAACCAGGGAATCGGATTCCCTTTGGGGAGTTCTTGTTCTCATTAATTAAAAAATTTAAGAATGAACTCAGACAGCCACTCAAAGACAAATTCCTTAGAATTTGGAAAGAAACACTGCCAGGGGATGGCAAGTCTGTAAATCCCGACTGCTCTCTGGAGCAGGGGAATGGAGGAAAGAAGGAAAGAGCTGTCACAGAGGTCACACACATGGCAGTGAGGGAGACTTGAGGGAAAGGGTAAGTAAGCCTGAAATGCAGGGGAAACCAAAGTGCGAGGAAAACACTCTTTTTTAAAAAAAATATTTATTTATTTATTATGTGTACAATATTTTGTCTGTATGCCTGAAGGCCAGAAGAGGGCACCAGACCTCTTTACAGATGGTTGTGAGCCACCATGTGGTTGCTGGGAATTGAACTCAGGACCTTTGGTAGAGCAGGCAATGCTCTTAACCACTGTGCCATCTCTCCAGCCACCAGAAAACACTCTTAGAACAGAGACAGGAGGAGGAGGAAGAGAAGCTACACTCCTCTGAGCAACTCAGAAAAACAGGCAGACTTACAGAACTACATGACTGCCCAAGCTGTGGTGCTGGGGGATTCTGGGAAGGAAAACTAAAGTGTGTCATTAGCGGACTAATTATTCTGCTTAACTCTTAAGCATGGCTTAAGGTGAATCTGCCTTCCTAGAGGTGGTCCCTTAGTCAAGCAATTTAGCCCAGCTGTCGTGGTCAGTCTCCAGCCAAGCCAGAGATTCTATTTTCTTGTTCAGAAGGAGATTTTTCTACTCTAGCACTTTGTTATTGCTCTGTGTGTGTGTGTGTGTGTGTGTGTGTGTGTGTGTGAGAGAGAGAGAGAGAGAGAGAGAGAGAGAGAGAGAGAAAGCATATCAGTCTGCAGTTTTTACTTTGAAGCAAGGTCTTGTTCACCCAGAGTGTGGCTGGACCAGCAGCTTCCAGGGATTCCCATCCATCTCTCCTGCCATCTTACCACAGGAACAGTGGGATTCCCAACACACGGATGGCAGTGCCCAGCTTTTCATGGGTTCTGGAGATCCAGAATCAACCCTTACACCTGCAGAGCTGTAGTAATAAAAGCGGCAGGTTATGTTCCTGGCACCCGGCCGCCCTCACGGCTAGCTTTATACCTGAAATAATTACACGGAAACTGTATTCTTTTGAACACTGCCTGGCCCATTAGTTCCAGCCTCTTATTGGCTAGCTCTTACATATTGATCTAACCCATTTCTAATAATCTGTGTAGCCCATGAGGTGGCTTACCAGGGAAGATCTTAACCTGCGTCTGTGTCGGGTGGGAGAAATACTTGGTTTTTTAAAAACCAGCTACAGTACCCCATCCTCCCCCCCTCAGTCCTCCTTCATCTTCCCCTCCATCCCCTTCTCTTCCCTCTCCATCCAGGAAAGGGCAGGTTTCCTACAGATACTCATATTCATCTTTTCTTGCCAAAATGAGGACTAGAGAAGGAAGGGAACACAAATGCCATGGATGGATCACTGGTCAAACTCTTCCATTCACCCATGCCTGCATGTGTTTCCTGTGCACACAGCCCTGGCTAATGGCTCACCGAGTCCTGCTCCAGGATCTGTCTCCCAGTGATGAGGACTGACAATGCAGAGGGTCGCTTCATCCAGGCCTCCTGTATCTGGCTAATCTCCACTGCGGATGTAGCCTTTGCCCTGGCATTCAGCAGCGGACAAGGAAAGAATGTTTCCCCTTTCTTCCCAGGCTCTACCTGGGCGTGGTGGCCTCTGCTGTCACTAGAAGGCTTCTGTAAATAAAGCCTGCTTAATCTCCTTAGCCTGAAGGCTGTGTCAGCTGGGTCTGGGCGACAGGAAGGCAGCTCGTGCCTGAGATTCTACAAATTGTTGGAGGCAGTGAGTGGTGAGCCCCATCACACCCCTTCAGCAGAGGGCCTGCTTTGGCTTGTCCACACATCTGGGCATGCTCTGTGAGACTGCCTCGACACAGAGAGGGGCTTGAGCAAATACCCGGAATGCCAGGCAACTGGGTAGCGCACAGGCTGTAGCATCCCATTTCCTTCCTCTTGGCAGTTCCCCAGGGCTCCCAAATGAAGTCCCACAGGATGGCTTATAGCAGAATCTATAGACTGGGGAGTGGAGTGTCTCAGCTTGCACAACTAGCCTGTACCTCTAAGAAAAAAAAAAACACAAAATAGCAGCCACACCCAGTCTCTTAAAAGGGGCCCAAGAAAACTGAAACTTTATATTCATTAGCACCATGAAAAAAAAAAAAAAGCAAAACATCACCTTGTTTCCATTTGCTTTTGCAACTTCTAATTCCTTCAAGTTCCCCTCCCTCCTTTCTAGATGCTTCTACCACTCAGATGGCATCTTCGTTGTTTTTTATTGCTGTGATAAAGCACCATGACTAAAAGCAACATGGGGAGGAAAGGGTTTGTTTCAACAACTCTAGCTTGGACCAAGTGGACAAAGAAACCCAAAGACAGAGGACATCTTCCAAGTCTTGTCTGATATGCTCAGCTTCTGTGAGGTGCCTCTGCTTGGGAGATGGATGCCAGGTCCTCTAAGAGACTGGGAACAAGAACCATCAAGGCTGCTGCTGTACTGATGGTCTGTGTACCAGCACTGACTGTACTACACATCACAAAGTGCATCAATATAAAATACTGTTTTTCTCATGTTCTTCACTATAGCTTCCCAACATTAACAGCCTTCAGACACCTGCACCTGCTTTGTCTGTGCCCAACTGCCTTTCTCTCTGTGTCCCTGTCCCATCAACCCAGAGCTGTACCACACACATTGTCACGGTGCCCATTGCCACCTCCAAGAGAATGTCTGTCACAGTGAGTTCAAGGCTGTTTCCCTACAGTACCAACACTCATGAGTGGACCCCAGAAAATGTCAGGATGTAATGTCACCGTGATCCCAATATGCCTAAGTGTTTATAATTTAATGTGGGTGCCTTGGCCTTTTTATAAGTAACCTCATTTCTACTTCTCACAGGTGCCAACTAGGCTATGTGTGTCAGATAGCTATCCCATAATAAGGCTGTGAGGAAAAGACATCATCTTGAAGTTCATGTACAAGCCACTATTCTATGACCTTGGGCGTGCTAGACAAGCCCTCTATCTCTGAGCTGCTGCCGTGGGCCCAGCACATCTCTTTATTCTGTAGTTTGGCTAAGCAAGGCTTCGTGCAGACTGGCTTCTACTCTGCCTCTGACTTCTTATTTTCCGTGGACCGGTACCTTTACAGGATAAATTCATCTCAGGGTCAATGTCAGGTTCGCGGAGGGCAAGACCCACCTGATAAGCACATTGATGTCTTTGCTTGATGCGTGCTCTAATGCACTGTTGGCCAAAGAAATCCATGAGGCCCAGCTCAAAGCCCAGCACTGAAATGTATGCCCTGACCCCAGAGGGCTAAAGCAAGAACCTACGATCTACCACCATGAAAGAGTGAAAGAAAGATGCCCTGACTACTCTTAGGATTTTTGAAATTGGCCTTCAGTTAAGTCCAAAGATCTCCTGCTGTGATATTCTTCCAAATTGCTCTCATTTCAAATGCAAATCAATATATGCTGTATTTTTGTTTTTTGAAATGGGGTTTCATAATAGCTCAGGCTAACCTCCAGCTTACAATGTAGTTAAGGATGGCTTTGAACTTCTGACCTTCCTGTCTCTAACCTCACAAGTGCTGGGGTTACAAATATGTGCCTCCACACGTGGGTGTATATGGTGATTAGTATAGAATCCAGGGTTTGTGTGTTGTGGGCACTGCTACAGAATATTTTCAAAGATTAGGAGGGAGACAGCAAGCACCAGATAATACAAAAAGGCAAAGCAAGCCAATTCCAAAGAGAAAGAGTGTGATAGAATAGACAGTGGAGGATTAGAGGGGAATCTTTTATAGCCCAGGCTGGCCTCAAACTCATTCTGTGGTGGAGGCTGGCCTTGAACTCCTGATTGTTCTGCTTTCACCACCCAAGTGCGAGGATTACTGCACATGAACCATGCCGAGCTGAGAACTACTCGGTATGTCACTGTGAAGGTGACTCTCTGAGATGTAAGCTGGAGGTCATTTCTACATCTTTCGGTTTCATCTTGAACAACTCTGACTATAGAAGAGGATCCCTATCAACATCCACCTCCCAGCCTCTGCCTCTACTTACAAAAGATCGTTCTGGAAAATTCCAAGGCACGGGATATCAAGGAACGACTGAGCTGGTTTGAATTCTTTCCAGCCAATGTGCTCTCATTAGGATCTTCATTTCCTACCTGCAAGGGGAGCTAGTTCTCTGACTGTCCAACCAGGACTAGCTCTAGCCTGGAGAAATGTCACAAACACAGAAGACAGCAGCTGGAATGTACTGACAGGGAGATAAAGAAACAAAAGGCTGAAAAGGTACATCAGAATTCTAGAGAAAGAATACTATTCTTAAGCTGTCAAGGGGAAAAAAAATCTTTTTTTATTTTAAGACTCTTTATACATCAATTATTCTTTTAAAAATATTTTTTGATGAATACATTACAGCAACTGTGCATTTTTAAACTCTAGAGTGTTAAAATGACTCAGAGATTACCTATGCATAATGAAATCATATACAGTCTCTATTTTATTTTTATATTCTATTTCTCCTCTACCAAGCGTGTGTTACTTCTGTAACAAAGAGAAGTGACATGAAGAAGAGGTGTACACTTGAAGGCTCACTTCCAGAAATGGCCATCCAAGAGCAGCAATAAAAGCATGTTTCCAATGTGCCTCACCTATGATGCCCTAGTACATGGAATTTGTTTGTTTGTGAACCCATCAAAGCCCTATACAATCACCAAGCCCACATTTGAAAAAAAGCTGTCAACAAAATACAACATCCCTTCACCATAAAGGTCCTGGAGAGAGCAGGGATACAAGGAACATATCTAAACATAATAAAGGCAACATACAGCAAGCCAACAGCCAACATCAAACTAAATGGAGAGGAAACTCCCAGTGATCCCACTGAAATCAGGAACAAGACAAGGTTGTCCACTCTCTCCATATCTATTCAATATAGTTCTTGAGGTCCTAGCTAGAGCAATAAGACAACAAAAGGAGATCAAGGGGATACAAATCAGAAAAGAAGAAGTCAAACTCTCACTATTTGCTGACGAGATGATAGTTTACATGAGCAACCCCAAAAATTCTACCAAGGAACTTCTATAACTCATAAACACTTTCAGTAATGTAGCAGGATACAAGATTAACTCAAAAAAATCAGTAGCCCTCCTGTACACAGATGATAAATGGACTGAGAAAGAAATCAGAGAAATATCACCCTTCACAATAACCACAAATAGCATAAAATATCTTGGAGTAATTCTAACCAAACAAGTAGAAGACTTGTATGACAAGAACTTTAAATCTTTGAAGAAAGAAATTGAAGACACCAGAAAGTGGAAAGATCTCCCATGCTCTTGGGTAGGGAGAATTAGCATAATAAAAATGCCAATCTTAACAAAAGCAATCTACAGATTCAACGCAATGCCCATCAAAATCCCAGCAAAATTATTTCACAGATCTCAATAGAATGATACTCAACTTCATAGGGAAAAGCAAAAAGCCCAGAATAGTCAAAACAATCCTGTACAATAAAGAAACTTCTGGAGGCATCACAATCCCTGACTTCAAACTCTACTACAGAGCTACAGTACTGAAAACAGCCTGGTATTGGCATAAGAACAGACAGGACCAATGGAACTGAATCGGAAAATATCTTCACCAACCCCACATCAGACAGAGGTCTCATCTTCAAAATATACAAAGAACTCAAGAAATTGGTCATCAAAAGAACAAATAATCCAATAAAAAAATGGAGTACAAAGCTAAACAGAGAACTCTCAATGGGAATCAAAAATGTCTGAAAGACACTTAAGGAAAAGCTCAACATCCTTAGTCATCAGAGAAATGCAAATTAAAACAACGCTGAGATTCCATTTTACACCTGTAAGAATGGCCATGATCAAAAACACTTATGCTGGAGAGTTTGTGGGGAAAAGGGAACACTTCTGCATTTCTGGTGAAAATGTAAGTTGGTACAGCCCCGTTGAATATCAGTATAGGGATTTCTCAGAAAATTAGAAAACAACCTTCCTCAAGACCTAGCAATACCACTTTTGGGTACATATCCAAAGGATGCTCAATCATATCACAAGGACATGTGCTCAACTATGTTCATAGCAGCATTGTTTGTCATAGCCAGAACCTGGAAACAACCTAAATGCTCCTCGACTAAAGAATGCATAAGCAAAATGTGGTACATTTACACAATGGAATTTACACAGCAGAAAAAAGTAAAGACATCTTGAAGTTTGCAGGCAAATTGATAAAGCTAGAAAACATCATTTTGAGTGATGTAACCCAAATTCAGAAAGACAATTATCATATGTACTCGCTCATAAGTGGTTTTTAAACATAAAGCAAAGAAAACCATACTACAAACCACAATCCCAGAGAACCTAGACAACAATGAGGACTCTAAGAGAGATGCACATGGATCTTATCTACATGGGAAGTAGAAAAAGGCAAGCTCTCCTGAGTAAACTGGAAGCATGGGGACCATGGAAGAGGGTTGAAGGGGAGTGGAGAGGCAGGGAGGAGATCAGAGAAAAACATAGAGCTCAATAAAAATCAATAAAAAAAAACTATTTTTCTCTTTAAAATATGATTGTCTCAGGCATTTTTGTATGTCAGTAAGACACAACACAGGGCATGTTTTGTTATAGTCCCTTGTGTTGACTAATATATTATCTGCACACTTTATATCAACCTCTGTTGTCCTTTTACATAACACAGAGTTTATTAGTCATTCAGCTCAATCTATTCATTCCATCACCCATCCAGAAAAATGTGTGCTCCACAGGGGTCAAGCACTGGGGTATGTACCATGAAAACATGGTTTTAAGAAAAACCAATATCCTGCCTTCTTAGCGCTATTCTTAAAAAGTAAGAGAATCAATGATTGGTCCTGATTTGATAATTATTAAAAGTTGGAGGATGTCGCTTAGTTGGTAAAGGGCTTCTCTAGCATGCAAGGAGCCCTGCATTTGATTCTCAGTACTGCACAAGCAAGTCTTGGTGGTATGTACCAAAATCCTAACATAGAAGTTAGAGGCAGGAGGAGAAGGAGTTCAAAATCATCAACAGCCTGCCTGGGCTACATGAGACCCTGCAGCCAAATATATCTATATGAATATATGAGTATATATGCTACATGGATTTGAGTTTTTATTATGTGCCCTACTTTTCTCAAATGTTAGAAATTTTCTGGAAGTGTTTTGGTTTGTGCATTTGTTTTTGTTTTGTTGCTGTTGTTGTTTTTTGAGACAGGGTTTCTTTGTGTAGCCCTGGCTGTCCTGGAGCTCACTCTGTAGACCAGGTTGGCCTCAAATTCACAGAGATCCACCTACCTCTGTCTCTGCATCTAAAGATGGCTCAGGGGTTAAAAGCACTTATTTATTTCTCTTGCAAAAGACCCAGGTTTGGCTTCCAACACCCATATCATGACTCATAGCCACCTGTAACTCCGGTTCTAGGAGCAACCATGCTCTCATCTGACTTCTGTTGGTGTTGCATGCATGCAAACATACACATACTCCAGCACACACTCATACACTTACAATAAAATAAATAATTTTTTAAGGAGAGAAATTCAAAGAAGGGTCAATGCTTAAACTCAAAGAGTGGTCCTCTGATAATAGAAGACCACCAGGCAGTTCTGAGAAAAAGCTTCAGGCCCCCTCTGCTCTCCCAGCAAGAACAACAATAAATTATTGTACATTTAGTTTACTCTAGGAAGAGAAAGGGAAAGAGTAATGCCAATGATCTCAGGAAAAAAAAAAAAAACTAAAACTGAGTTTACCAAAGACACAAAGAAAGCCACCCAATGTCGCGATGGAAAACCCGACCGTAGATAGCCGAGTGTACAAGTTAATGAACTTCTCGGGAAGACTGGCGTTGGGAAACCAATGTTATCAGAACAGTCTTTAGAGTTGACGGTCCAGCATTCTTGCTGCCGACTTGTACCGGGTGTTTAAATGGAATGCTTAAAATGTGGGCTTGCTCTTCTCAGCAATACCCCATCCAAAGGAAGATTTCTCTTTCCTTACTCTGTCCTACCAAGGCCACACTCTAAGCTTTTCAGGGAAAGGCACCCAGCAGGAAGCCTCCAACCCGCTCCCCAGAAAAAAAATCCTTTCTGCCCTAGGCTGTGGGGCCTTCAGTCTCACTTGTAGATGTGGAGGAGAAACTTGGGGGTTTGTTTCTAGTAACCAGTTGGGAGAAAGCTCCTGTGGTCAAGGCTGGTCATAGGACAACTGGAACTGATTCTGACCATGAAGATCCAGGCACCCCGGGGTCTCTAACTCAGAGTCTGTTGAGAACCCCGGTATGATGTGGTGGTATACCTGTCTCTAAGCTGCACGCTCTCCAGACTCCCATACTTCACAGGTCAGGCCAGTGCAGATGAAGGAAGAAGCCTTCGGTACGAGTTGGAGCGCTTCCTCCTTTGATCTGTGCGCCATGCTATCAGCAGCCGAGATCGGAGAGCAGTCCTGTGCTTTGCTGCGCGGCCAAATGGAGAACCGCTAAATCCCCTGGAAGATCCCCTCATTTACAGTGCCAGGGGGCAGCTTGGCCGAGAGCCCAGCAAAGGAGGCTGTTGGCCTCCCCTGTCCTTTGAGATAGCTATCTCCAAATTGCCATCCGAAACCTGCCCTGCAGAGAGCAAGAGCCGCCGAGCTCGTGGGGAGACTTGGAGAAGCCAAGGAGCCCTTGTACTCCACCGGGAACAGCTATTACAAAATATAAGTGGGTTATGCGGGAGTGAAAGAATAGCCAAGGGTTCGAGTTTGGTTCCTGTCTGAGCATGAAACAGGATGAGCCTTCTGAAAATGCCCATTCCCCCTCCCCAGTTAAAGGAATTTGATTCCTTTCCACTAGCAAAATCCTACTAAATGTGCCGTGCGCCAGGCTGCCTCTGATATGGTCCAGCTCTCAGGGAGCTCTCAAGGAGATGGGAAATCAATTAACCAGAGAAAGTCTGGCAAACTCCGGGGCCACCGGCCAAATGAGACTCACTGTTTTTGGATGCCTCACATGCTAAGAAGAAATTTTACCTCTTTCCTTGTTTTCTTTCAAAGCAGAGCAGGAGCTCCGTGTTAGAGCATGGGCAATAGCGTGACGTTCTAATTTGAGTGTGGTAAATGAAGTTTGGGTGAAAGGCAACCATGCCTGAGTGTTCACGGCTGCTATCATCCATGGCTGCTTCTGCCCAATGGTGGCTAAACTAAACAGTTGGAACTGAGGCTGCGAGATCAAAAAGCCTCGAAAACTTTGATTTCTGGCCACACCCAGAGAGCATTTGCTAGCTAACCCTCTGCGCTAGAATGGTGAGTCCGACAGCTTTGGCACAAAAGGTCAGAAGAAAAAGGTCACTTTCAAGTTCTGTATGCTATTCAAGTGTCATGGTTTGTGCGTGGTTTGTCTCCGCCAAAGCGCATGCTGAATTTGGTTGCCAGTGGAAGGGGTTTAATTAAGAGGGATTAATGTCATTCTCAGGAGACTAGATTAGCTCTTAGAGCTGTGGGGTGTTATAAAGCGCCCACCCCTTGTCTGCTCCCCTCTTCCTTCTGCCATGGGGCTTTCACCAGAAGCCAAAAGATGTTGCCATTGTACTCTTAAAGTTCCAGAGATGTGAGCCAAAATAAATGCTGTTCTTTACGCTGGAATAGTGACAGAAAACAAAGTGTTTACTATTATTTCTAACAAATCATTTAATTATCTGGCTTAACTACCACATCATGGTTATGTGGTGCTTCAAATATTTTTAGAGAAAACAAATCTCAGCTTGTCCCCACCAGGAAGATTCTGGCTGAGATCAGATTAGGGCTGTGGATAGAGATGTGTATCACCGCTATTACTCTGATTTCAAACCTGAGCCTCACCACTAATAAGAATGTGACTTTGAACAAGTTGTTTAATTTCAACCTTCCTCAGTTTAGCGATCTGTAATTTGGGTAAATTATAAATTTGGGTGAAATGAAAATGATATAAAACATCTCAGATAGTGCTGGCCACACAGGAAGAGCTGGCCATGAGTTTGTCTATTTTTCCGGTGTTGGGGATTAAACCAGAGCTTTGAAGATGATAGGCAAGTATCCACCCTTGAGCCACACCTTACCCCTAGCCACATTTACAAGAAATGTCACAATGTCTCGCTCTCTTTAAAGCTCACCACATTCACGTACTGTCGCTGTGTGGGTAGCCATGCTCGCTGGCATGGCGGTCGACTTCTAATGAAGATAACTGTGGTAGTTTGAATGTAATTGGCCTCCATAATCTTATAAAGAGGAGCATGTTAAGAGGTGTGGCTTTGTTGGAGTGGGTGTGGCCTTGTTGGAGGAAGTGTGTCACTGTGAGGGTAGGCTTTGAAGCTTCTTATGCTCAGGATACTGCTCAGTGTGTCAGTCAGCTTTCTGCTGCCTGCAAGATGTAGGATGCTCAGCTACCAGGGCCATGTTTGCCTGCATACTGCCATGCTCCCTGACAGGATGATGATGGACTGAACTTCTGAAACTGTAAGCAAGGCCCCTACAATTAAATGTTTCCTTTAAAAGAGTTGCCGTGGTCAGCAAGGCTAGTAGTGGCACACGCCTTTAATCCCAGCACTTGGGAGGCAGAGGCAGGCGAATCTCTGTGAGTTCGAGGCCAGCCTGGTCTACAGAACAAATTCCAGGACAGGTGCCAAAGTTACACACAGAAATCCTGTCTCAAAAAAAAAAAAAAAAGAAAAGAAAAGAAAGAGCTACCATGGTCATGGTGTTTTCCCAGCAACAGAAACCTAACTAAGACAATGGGTAACTTGTAACTTGTTTGTTTTAAGCAATGTGTTAAAAGGGAACTGTAACATGAAGACAAGATTCACCAGGGGAACCCCATTAAAACAATACAACGTAAGGTCTTTTTCTGTGTCATACAGGGTTCAGCCAAGAGCATATCCAGAAAGACAAGCAGGTACCATCTACTCTTAAAAAGAAGTCACTTTGGAATCCGCACGTGTGGCATACACCTTTAATCCCAGCACTTGGGAGCAGAAGCAGGTGGATCTCTGTGAGTTCAAGGCCAGCCTGGTCTACAGAGAGAGTTCCAGGACAGCCAGAGCTACATAATGAAACTCTGTCTCAGGAGCTGGGGGAGCTGGGAGAGTCGAGAAGGGCAAACAAGTCTCTTCACGATAACAAGCGCAGAGGTTTCAAAGAGTCCAAGGCAGAAAGAAAAAAAAACAACTCCACATTAATGCTGACAAACAACCGAGCTAGAGAGGAAAGCTCCAGAG
Organism: Microtus ochrogaster; assembly: GCF_000317375.1. Classification (NCBI taxonomy): domain Eukaryota; kingdom Metazoa; phylum Chordata; class Mammalia; order Rodentia; family Cricetidae; genus Microtus; species Microtus ochrogaster. The sequence continues at coordinate 40,434,145 of NW_004949099.1, read as the reverse complement.
GCTGTTTAGAAATGAACACACACACACACACAAACACACGCACACATACCCCAGAGATAAAGACGCTACTCAGTGCTATCTGATAACTTTGAAGTTACGCACCAAGATAATGTTTTCCCATGCATGCTACTTTGAGCTTTGACCTAATTTTGCACAAGTAGAAACGAGAGAGCAATTTGGGTGGGTGCTGTGAAACTAATAAAGAATTACATCTCTGTGGAAAACTCACCGGAGAGAAGACCTCTCGACTAGCATGGCCATTTTTTTTAAAAAAAAAAAAGTTTTCCTCACCTCTGTGACACACTTGAGTCTCTAGACCCAACAGGTAGGCATCAGTGTCATTGATGGTGACAACAACTAAACACACAAAAGCCACCTGAAAGAATCCAGCCTCTTCTACAAGGCATTCCAGGGACCCACAGCCCTGTGAGCAACAATCAACATCAAGGAATGGTGAAGACTGGCTAAAGAGTCTTGGGAGACTGGCTCTTGGCTGTCCATGGTATGACCTTCAATGAACTGTTTATCCTCTGACCTCATTTTTCTCATGAGGGGAAAAAGGAGCAGAAGCAAACTGCTTGAACTTTAGGCTTCCCCTAAATGGTCCGAGACTGCGACCTTTCAGGTGCAAGCTAGCGGCATGACTTTGTCATCTCTGTGGCTAAACATGCTAAACTTGTGGGTCTGTTAGCAGAGGCACATTGGGGGAACCAGTAAGATGACTAAGGCAATTCACAAATCTTCTGAAACTGTCTTTGGTGGTTTTCTTTCTCTCCTATGAAAGCAACTCAATAGAAACGAAGAGTTGGATTCGGTCTCGTCTTTTTACCCTTTTCTTAGCCTCCGTGACAGGCAAGACGGAGTCTTTCAGGGAGTCCATGGCACAGTAGAAAGTTGTCTCTTCCACAGCGGCTCGCTGCATGTATGGTACAATGGCCAGGCAGGAGGCCAGGAGAACCTGGGCAATCTCTGAGGCATCTCTCTTTGGTTGTACAATCTTGGCATTCATGTTTGTTATTTGTTTGTTTGTTTTTTTGTTTGTTTGTTTGTGCTGGGGATGAAAGGCAGGGCTCTGGGTATGCTAACAAGTGCTATACTACTGAGCTGTCCCTGACTCCGTCGTCGTCATCATCATCATCATCAAATTAGTTTTTTGTGGCATGGTCTCATTCAATCTAAACTTCCCTTGGACTCACTAAATAGCTGAGAATGATTTGGAACTCCTGATCCTTCCAAGGAATGGAATTACAGATATGCACCACCAACCACAGAGACAGGAGTTTTGTTTTTGTTTTCAACTGTGGTCCAACATGCCTCTTTTCCCATCCTTTCCCACACGTCCATCCGTCTTTGTAACTTCAATCAAGGAGCTCTGTTTCGTCTCTTTGTCCTTACACATCAAGATGTGACAGTTGGCCCTGCAGGGGAGGGTGGATGGCTGCATCCACCCATTGCAATGATATTTCTTTACAAAGGTGATTATGAAGAAGTGCCTAAATTCGGGGTGGATCTTGCAACCCTGTTGGAGATGCACCCATCAGGCTTAAGGAACCTATAGCATCCCTATTTTGAAACACAAACAAGGGAACCACTGACAGTTTTTTAAAAAGTGATCTTAAGCTGCCAGACCACTATTTTCTGACCATTGACTTGCAAATTTCAGGATTTTATTTTTATGCATATCTGAATAGCGTTCCATTTCTTATATGTTCCACATTTTCATTATTCATCCGTTGTTGAAAGATACCTAGGTTGGTTTCATTCCCTGGCCACTGTGACTATGGTGGCATTGAACACTGCTGAAAAGGGGGCTGTGGAGTAGGATGTCAAGTCCTCTGGGAATATGCCGAGGAGCCTTATAGCTGAGTCACACAGTAAGTTTATTTGTAGTGATTTGAGGATTCTACTGATTTCCAGAGTGGCTGCACCACCAATTTATATTCATATCTACAATGAATGAAGGCTCTTCTTTCTCCACATCTCCAACATTTGTGGGCAGCTATTTTGTTGCTCTTAGCAATTCTCTCTGGTGTGAGATGAAATCTCAAAGTTATTTTAATTTGCATTTTCCTGATTGCTAAAGATGATGAACACTTTTTGAGGTATTTCTTAACCATTTTTCTATTGAGAACTCTATGTAGAGCCCTAGTTCATTTTTTTAAATTATTTATTATGTATACACTATCCTGTCTGTGTGTATGCCTGCAGGCCAGAAGAGGGCACCAGACCCCTTTACAGATGGTTGTGAGCCACCATGTGGTTGCTGGGAATTGAACTCAGGACCTTTGGAAGAGCAGGCAATGCTCTTAACCTCTGAGCCATCTCTCCAGCCCCTAGTTCATTTTTAAATTGTGTTATTCATTTTCTTGACTCTTGTTTTGGGTTTATTTATTTATTTTGTATATTCTAGGTGGTAATTCTCTGTCAGATGTACAGTTGGCAAAGATTCTCTCCCACTCTGAGTCTTCTTTGCTCAGACTATTTCTTTGGCTGTGCAGAAGCCTTTCAGTTTTATGAGGTAACACTTGTCGATTATTGGCCTTTGTTCCCGGATGAGTGGAGTCCTATGCAGAAAGCTCTTCCTTTCATGTATGTCTTACAGGGATTATCTATAGGGCTTTTTTTCTAGCAGTTTCAGTATTTTGGGTTGTCTTAAGGTTTTTATTGCTGAGAGAAGACACCATGACCACGACAACTCTTATAAAGAAACCAAGGGGGCTCACTTACAGTTCAGAGGTTCAGCCCATCATGGCAGGGAACATGGTGGCACAGTTAAGCACTGTGCTGGATAAATAATTGAGTGTCCTATACCTTGCAGGCAACTGGAGGTTGACTGATGATAACACCAAGGAAAGCTTGAGCCTGCCCCCACCGTGACACATTTCCTCCTGAAGGCATGGTTCAGATTAAAGGTGTGCCCTCCAGTGTCAAGGTTGTTTCATCCAGCCTCCTCCAAAAAGACCACAATTCCTCCAACAAAGCCACACCTCCTAATAGTGCCACTCCCTATGTATGAGTTTATGGGGGTCAAATGCATTCAAACTACCACTCAGGTTTCCGATTAAAACCTTTGTTCCAATTAGATCTAGTTTTTGTGGGGGGTGATAGATACAAGTCTAATTTCATTCTCTGTGTAAACATCCATTTTCCCCAGCACTATTTGTTGAAGAGGCTGTCTTTCCTCCAGTGTATGTTTTTGGCCTCGTTGTCAAGAGCAGGTGGCTGTAGTTACGTGTGCTCACGTTTGGGTCTTCTGTTTTATCCTATTGGTCTACACGTTTGTTTTCGTGTCAGTACTGTATTTCCTTCATTGATACAGTTCTGTATCTTGAAGTCTGGAATAGAAATCTCTCCAGTGTTCTTCCCTTTGCTCAGGGTAGCTTTGGTTATGGTTTCTCATGGGGTTTAGGATGATTCCCTCCTATTTTGGTGAAGAATACTGTGGGTATTTTGGTTGGGATTGCCCTGAATCTGTGAACTGCATTTGGTAGGATGGAGATCTTCACAATATTAATTCTACTGTTGCACAAACATGGGGCTTCCCTTCATTTTCCAGTGTTTTTCTCAATCTCTTTCTTCGGAGATTTGAAGCTTTCACCATGGAGGTCTTTCTCCTCTTTGGTTAGGCTATTCTAAGTATCTATTAACACCTTGTTGGAGAACCATAAGTCCTTCCTACATCCTAATACTTACCTTTATATCACTGATGAGTGGAGCTACCAACTCTCCCCAAAGAAGCCTCTCTATATGGCAAATGGAAGCCACCATACAACACCACAACTGGATACAATGCAGATATCACTGGACAGTCTGGAGCCCAGCCACAATAGATGCATCTACATCACAGCTCCTGTATCTATGGCTTAGGGAACATCTTGAAAGAGGGGACAGAAAGAGTGTAAGAGCCAGAATACGAGGTCATCTGCTGTGAAACCATCTCTCCTAGCAATGGCTGCATAGACAAGACCAGAATCACAGCAGCATCACTTTGCATGTCAATGTGGGAGGGGGAAATTTCCTCAGGGTCCCACCCCTAGACAAAACTACAAGTAACTAATTAATGATTTCTGGGAGAAGGAAAATTAGGTTTTTTATTGGTTTCCAATGCAGAGTAGCCATCCCTGATACCATATACACACAAACAACAAAAATTGACTTTGTAGGTTGTATTTATATATTTGCACATACATACACTACATATATGTATTATTAATAACCAAAAGGGGAAAATTATCAATTGGAGAGTCAGGGGATATGGGAGGTGTTAAGGAGAAGGTACATAGAATGGCCTGGAGGAAGAAAAAGAAGTAGGAAATGATATAACTCTAATTCAGTTAAAAATATATTTAAGAAAGAAAAGCTGTTCCCATGGCACTACTCAAGATGGTGCCAAGAAAGACAAGAAGCTGAAAAAGTCAGCCTAGATCTTACTCTTCAGTAGAAGATGGAAATTTTAATTCTTGGGGTTTTGAAGTTTCTATTGGAGAAGGTTAAAAACAATAAAAAAAAAAAGATGGAAATCTTGGCAATGTCTTTCACATTGAACTCATGAAGAGTAAAATCACAGTTGTTTCTAAGAAATGGTTCTCTGAAAGGCATTTGAAATCTCTTACCAATAAATACCTTAAGAAGAATAATTCCCATGGTTGGCTACGTGTGGCCAAATTTGACAAGGAGATTTACAAACTTCCTTATTTCCAGATTAGTCAAGATGAAGATGGCTCAGAGTCTGAGAACTAGTTGGCCTTTGCTTTTAATAAAATGGGAGTATGCTAAAGAAGGAAACCTAAAATTGGACTTTGTCTGCAAATAAAAATCAAATGTAAAATGATTCAAATTAAACTAAGTATGTTCTTTGACTTGAATAGAATTAAATTAGACATTTGGAAGTAGACACACTCATGGATAGTCCTTTGGTTATTAACAAGTATTTCGTAGCAATTTAATAGAAAAGGCACATTTTCGATGAATGGTTCTGGAAACTTGGTTCCACATATGTTTAAAATAACCCCAACCCTTACCTCATACCATATATAAAAAGTAAGTTAAAGTGTAAAAGCCAAAACCTAGAAAACATGGTTAGAAATAGCCGCCATCTGTATTTAGCAAAGATTCCCCAAATCCGATCCCCACTCAAAACATGAGCTTTCATTATTAACACAGTCAGGGGCAAATGCTGTCACTTGCCAGCCTCCTGTGGCAGAACAATACCCTTGCAGTCACAGGAGCCAGCATTCAGTGATGCCAATGGTCCCCAGTGCCACCCATCCTTTTCTCGGAATCTATGGAAAGCCCTTCGTACTTTTTCTCACTACCCTGTGAATAACATCATGTATTGGCTTACTATAAAGTGAGATTTATAGAGGGCTGGAGAAGTAGCTCAATGCCTGGGAATGTTTGCAGGAGACCTAAGCTCAGTTCCCAGCACTTAATGACAGCCAGCAATCGTCTGTAATTGTCACTCCAGGGAATCAGACGCCCTGTGTCCTCCTTAGGTACACGGTGCACAGAAACTCATACAAGCCACAAACATATCATATACAGAAATAGAGATAAATGGACCTTAAAGACTAGAAATAAGCAAAAGTTTTATAGAATACCCATGATGCCATCACCTGAATTAACATTTTATTTCTTTATCTACCTGGGCGTGAGGCAGGTGGATCTCTGACTTCTGGGCTAGCCTGGTCTGCACAGCAAGTTCTAGACCAGCCAGAGCTACATAGAGAGACCCCGTTTCAAAATGAAATCTTTCATATGTGTGTATGCATCTGTGTGAGGGTGCATGTTGGAATGTGGGGGGACAGGGTGTGTGTGCGCTCCAGCTGAGGCTAGAAGTGTAGTTGATAGCTCCTTCAATTGCTCTCCACCGCTTTTTCAGACAGGGACCTCACTAACCCTAGAGTTCACTGATGGACTAGAATAGTTAGCTAACAAGCCTCCTGGGTCCTGCCGTCTCTTCCTCGCAAGGCTGGAGGTACACACCACACTCCGGTTTTCCCATGAGTGCTGCGGGAGGTTAATTTTAAAAGTTTTTAAAGGAGTTACCTTTTCCTTTCACACAAGAGCTTTGCAAGGGCAAAGAACGCAACTTTCTATCTTATTATTAACTCAAATACAAATGATAAATGAGAGCTGTTTGGGCAGAGAGGAGGAATCAAGCCCTCAGCTGCCCTCAGGACTAAACGTCTCTCTGCTCTTGCATGGCCCACTCAGGGTGAAGCACAAGATGGGACCCAGAAAGGCAGAGCCTCCTTCCCTCTCACACCCTTGCGCTAGGGAGGACAGTGGGCAGCTGAGGTAACTCTCCAGCTGATGTTCTCAGCTGCAAGCTACGGCGACACCGCGACACCGCGCATCCATTTCCTCTCTGACTTGGTTTTGGTTTGGACTCCTTCGATAAGTGTGCCCTCCCACCAACCTCCCTGCCTCTTTGAGCCTCTCCCACAGCAGTTACCCGCCTCCATTCAGATGCTGCAGAACAACACTGCCTTAGCCAGGCTGTGGTTGGGGTCACCCACACACACTGCCCTGCCGGCGCTCATTTTCCTGTGTTCCTGGAGCGCTGTGGCCTGGCCCTTCCTAGAAACTGGGTTGCATCTCCCCAGCATTGCGTGTTGGGCTAGTGGCCCTTGTCACTCCTGTTCAAATGCTGTCTTTCACTTTTCTAGCCAGAACTCCAAGTACGGAGACTTGCCAGTCAGACTGGCCTGGCCCTGGCCTTGTCCCTTTGTGGGGATGCTGATGTGAGTGACGGAGTGGAATTGTGGACAGATCTAAACAGCTGGGTGTACTGAAGGGCAAGCGAAATGCCTCTGTGGTTAGAAGCCTCTGTTTTCTAGCAATTTGAGGACAGCGGGACGGCCCCTCTCTCTAGAAGTCAAAACAAAACCTAGACACCCTGTGCAAATAGCCTGTCTGTCCTCTACTTCCCAAGGCCCAATGCTCTCTTTGTAACCAAAACCTTCTGGAGATACCACTTCCTAGCCTACAGCCTGGGTCACTCCCTGTCCAGACAGAGGGAGGACGGACAGGCCATTCACTTATCAAAGCCAAGGACATGACCTAGGATAACAGAATCTGGAGTTGGGACAGTTCCCTTAAGGGTCATTGCATCCATTCTGCTTCCAGCCAAGTTTTCGTCTACTCCCCTAGAGAGACCCTTGGCGGCTATCCGCCCTGCCTGGAAGCAGCCCCTGCTCATTCACGCTTTGTTTCTGTGAGTAACAACACCATCATGGAAAAGAAGAGGAAATGCCTTTATGAGGTCTAGATGTTATTTGCTGTAGTGAAAGACTAAGTTTTCTTGTCCTGGGAGTTCAGAGAGGGGTTTGGAAACTGAATGACAACTGAGACCAAAGTTGAAGCTCTGGCTTTGTTTAAAACGTTTGCTGCTTAAAGTACGGTCCATGGACCAGAGGCATCAGCCTGGGAGCTCCAAGTGTTTAAAGTTTGGTCCATGGACCAGAGGCATCAGCATCAACTGGGAGCTCAATGTGTTTAAAGTTTGGTCCATGGACCAGAGGCATCAGCA
>NW_004949099.1:40418014-40426511 GCF_000317375.1 Microtus ochrogaster | reverse complement strand
GAGCTCAATGTGTTTAAAGTTTGGTCCATGGACCAGAGGCATCAGCATCAACTGGGAGCTCAAAGTGTTTAAAGTTTGGTCCATGGACCAGAGGCCTCAGCATCAACTGGGAGCTCAAAGTGTTTAAAGTTTGCTCCATGGACCAGAGGCCTCAGCATCACCTGGGAGCTCAAAGTGTTTAAAGTTTGCTCCATGGACCAGAGGTATCAGCATCACCTGGGAGCTCAAAGTGCATACTTTTAAGCCCCACTGCAATTCATTGAGTTTGAGTTCAAGTTCTGCTTTTCCTAAAAACCAGATCATAGAAGGATTCGTTTATATATTAAAGTTGGAAGAGTATAGGGATACCCCATTCTTCATTCCTTACTGGAAAGCTCTGGGCAGGAGGAGCCTCAGCCTACAGCTGGATGGCTGTCAAAGTACCTGAATCAATCCTCATTTCCCAGAGCCCTCTCCGGGACTCAGCCACTGAATTGTCTCAGACAGCCATCCAATGCTGTTGACTGAGGGCAAAGGAGGTGTTGGCCAGATGGATGGATGGTCAGTCAGACTTCCATTCCGCGGAGCAGCCCTCCGTATACTCCCAATGACGGCTCGCAGCCTCGAGTGGGGAGCTCTTTTTAAACTTAATACGGGGAATTTCATTTTGCTGGACAGTGCCGTGTTAGCTTCACATCTGTGTGATTCATTTGAGTTGCCTTCCCCCCCCCCCCCCCCCCCGCCCCGCCAACAACAGTTTGCTTCTGTGCTTTTAAATGACACTCTTGTAGCCCGGCCCCTTTTATGCCAACCTCCTTTGATGCAAGCCCTCTGTTTAGGAGCATCAGGGTTCTGCCACCCAGACCTGCGGAGGCATATTTAAAACTGTTTAAATTGACAGACCAGGCAAACAGGATTAACTCGGTGGACCCAGAAGGGGAGGTGGGGGCGGGAGGGGGAGGTTGAGCCCCAGAGTAGCTTACAGGGATGGCCAGGAGGATAGCCGGCTGGGCTGGGCTGGGAAGGAGCCTAGCGCTGGCGCTGGCCAAGAATTCTCGATCTGGGAGGTAGGCAGAGGCTTTGCAATCTGCCGGTGATTGGATTAGACATGGTGTGAAAATCGGAGCAGGGCTACACGGTTGGGGCTGGGGCCCAGGCTGCTGTGAGGCCAGGCTGCCAAAGCCCTGCTGTGGAGACCACATCAGGGAAGCCTGTCCCCGCCCCAGCAGGCCTTGGAGACAGCTTCAATGTCACAGCCCTCAGAGGCTCCCCCACAGCTCAGCCCCGTTGTCTTCCCCATCCCACCACATCTTGGGAGCTTTCTCAGGGGAAGCAGAGGCCGTTGGCCCTATTCACTGGCCTCCTTTACCCTTGACCTCCCAGCAGTGGCTCGGGCCTCCAAGGAGAGAGAGGCCTGTCTTTCAAGTCTCTGGGGTCTGAACAGCCCTCTCTTGATGTCTTTCTTTGTCTAGCTTTCCCTCTCCTTCTGGCACAGTCTGGTTCCTTCCAAGGGATTCCACTCTGTCTGCATTTGCTCAGGATCTGGAATATGCTTGTGGTTTCCACTTTTCTAGGGATTTGGGGGTTCTGATGAATAAATATCTCTGAGAATTTTGAAGTTTCTTCCAGAACCTTCATAAGGAATTTTTTTTGGGGGGAGGGGTCTTGTCATCAATGATACTTTGACACTGTCTGTTGCTTTATGGTAGGAATAGTAACACAAAAGGATCCACCTCCCACCTAGTAGAAGTGGATTTTAACAGGAATCCCAAAGGCATCCTCTTTGTTAGGATTTGGCTACTGTCATGAGGCAAGGTAGTAGCCACAGTATGGATACATGCTCTCATGGGTCCTGAATCCTTTGACCTCCCTCTTGACATTGTCTGTTAAAAATACAAATTAGAAACACAGTTGGCAATTCTAAGCCAACTTCACCTATAGAAGCCTTTGACTCTACTCTGGTTTTTAGCTACTAGGCAAGCCTGGCCCTGGTCAGGTTTGCCTCTCCTTTTTCCCTGTCTCAGTGTTTCTGAGTGTGCGGCAGAGGACTCCTTTCGCTCCTTTTGAAATGTCACCAGCGATCCAGGAGGTTGTCTAGTTATACAGCCACAGCCAGGAAAGATGCCGGAAGCAAGCTCTACTTCTTCACATACGGTCAGCTGGAGATGCTGCAGACTTGGGGTCCTGCAGACCTTTGCATCGGGGCCCCCGCTAAGAGTCCAGCACTCTCAACAGCAAAGGCGAAGTTGGAGAGAGAACACGGGTCATAGACTGGCTGCTCAGGTTCTTTTTTCTTCTGTCTACTGGGGTGTCATGGCTCTGCCAATGGGGACACTTAGATGTAGCTCCAGTCACAAAAGGCCTGCTGTCCCCGAGGAAGCCAAAAAATGCCTATCAGAAGATTCCTTCTGCCACTCCAGCCTCTATCTCTTACACTCTAGGGGCGAGCCTAGAGGACAGGGTGTTGCCTGGCCTTGTCTTGATCACACGCCTGGTATCTATTTTGTCTCTTAGTCAGCGCCCCTCCAATGCCCATTAGCGTGGATTATCGGGTATTAGTAAATAGATATCATCAGCTGTGCAGTTCAGAGACATTTGTGTTGTCTGCCTACATTCCTGTGTTCCCAAGAGTTCACGTCCACTATGGAAGGGTGTTGGAACTGTTTGAAACTTTTACATGGATGAGGAAAGGGACGATGGTGACAAACTGTGAAACAATCTTTTGAACTTGGTGCAGAGAAGGTAAATCGGGCTGCAGTGTATCTCAGTGGCAGAGCTCCTGGGTTTGAGCCCCGGTACTGAAAATTTTTTTTAAAAAAACAAAGGGAGTTGGTGTACCCCAAAAGTGAATATGCTCCCAGATTTGTACCATTTCCCAACCAGATTTCAAAGTTACCCACCTTCTAACTGGGCTCCCTCCCCTCTTGCTTTGGCTAATAGCAGACAGCTCAGGGCTTCCCTGCCTTTGCATGGCCATTGAGAGGAGTGGTTTTCTGGAGGAGAGAAAGAGCCTTTTGAACACTTTGATCACCAATATGCAAATCAAATCCAATTACAGACACACTGGCAGCCCATGAGGTCTGCTGGAAACATCCTGACTCTGGGGACGCCTGTCGCTTTGCACAGTGTTCACTGTGCTGGTCCTGTTATAGTGAGTGCTCAAAATCAGCCTCCGACGATGCTCCAGTGTGCGGTCTCCTTGCACACAGATGCGCTTCTGGGATTCAACTAAGGCACAGACTCTAGTCTCTTTACCCTTGATTACTGCTGAGCTTTTACTTGGTTTGGGCCCAGAAATTTGATAGAACTTATCTGGAATTTCCACCCAGATCATTAGAGAACCAGTTTTTTTTTTTTGTTTGTTTCCTTCTTCCCACCCTCCTTCCCTCCCTCTGTTTCTCCTTCCCTCTCTCCATCCCTTCCTTCTTGCCTCCCTGCCTTCTTCCCTTCCTTCTTTTCTCTCTCCCTACTTACCCTCCTCCCTCTCTGCCTCCCTCCCTCCCTCCCTCCTTCTCCCATCTCCTTTCTTTCTTCCTTCCCCTTTTCTTCAGTGGTGCTAGGAATAGGACCCAGGCCTCTTGGATGCTAGGCAAACGCTCCACCACTGAGCTACAGGTCCAGACATATCTCTTCTCTTTAGACCCAATATGCTGTAAGAAGCCTGGGTAGCCTGGGCAACTCAATGGCACAAGAAGTCCAAGAAAGGCATGGAGAGGCCTGTGGAAGACTAAACATCAGACATGTACATGCAATTTAAGACCATAGATACGAGTATGTGATCAGGAGACCCAACTAGTTGAGTCTTGCTCAAATTCCTGACCTTCTGAATTGGAGAAAACAATAAACGATTGTTGTTTTATTACTCTAAGTTTTGGTATGGTTTAGCACACAGCAACCAAACTGTGGAAGCACTGCTTATATGTGTATGCGTATGTGTATGTATGTATTGCATGCATATGTGCTGTGCATGTGTGTTACATATGTATGTTCATATATATGTTGTAGATGTGTCTTGTAGTTTGCATTGTACGTATATGCTGTATATATATATATGCATGTGTGTTATATATATGTGTGTGTGTATGGATTTTTGGGGTTTTTATTTTTTATTTTTATTTTATTGTTATTTTGCCTGAATGTGTGTCTGTGTGAGGGTGTTGAATCCTGGAGTTACAGACAGTTGTGAGCTGCCATGTGGGTGCTGAGAATTGAACTCAAGTCCTCTGGAAGAGCAGTCAGTGCTCTTTAACCACTGAACCATCTCTCCAGCCCCGTTGTGTGAGTTTTATGTAAGTATGTGTGTTGTATGTATGCATGTATGCTTCGTATGTATGTGAATACTCTCACCACTGGTGCTTGTGGAGTCCAGAGGTTAAATTTGCGATTTCTCAATCGCTTCCCTATCTTATTTTGGGGGAGTTGGGGATCTCTGACTGAACCTGGTGCTCTCTGCTGCAGCTAGACTGGTTGGTCAATGAGCCCATGGGACCCACTTATCTCCATCACTGGGGCTGCATTGACATGGCACTATTCCTGGCTTTGTCAGGCATTCAAAGGATCCAATGTGCTTTACCCACAGAGCCATCTCTCCAGTCCAACACTGTCTTCTATGATGACGGATCTGGTCCCCAAGCAAGTGGGAGACATCACCTCTTCGATCATCTTATTTTGATCTTGTCCAGGTGAGAGAACGTGAGCCCCCTGCAATAGAAAACACACAGGAGAGACAACGGCTAGCACTTCTTACAAGTCAATCTGACTGTCAGATTAACTTCAGGTTCCTGACTCCTCTGTCTTGATCCTAGGTGCCGAGAAGTCACCCCAGCTCCTTTGCTGCTGCACAGAAAGGAGGACAGGGCTGGAACAGCAGGACACAGCCTTGCGAAGGGAAGAGCTGGTCCATCACGTTCCTTTGAAACTCATCGTCCAATGTCTCATTCATACCCCCATTTGCTTGGTCCTTTGTGTGCATGTGTGCCTATCGAAAGCCATACAGCTTCAACTACCCACAGTTCCCTTCTAGCTCAGCACCAGGGCCCCTGTCTGACCCATCTCAAGGAAGTGCACGCCACCCTTCTTCTCAGAGAAGCTCTGTAGCAAGTGCTCTTTGCCAGGACTGTTTCCATGTTGATCCAATGTTGTCCTGAGGCTCAGACTGTGAGCAGAGGCCTGGAGGCCGCTCGCTGCACTCTGAGGACACTCATAGAGCTCTGTAGAATAGGTCACCCCTCGAGCACTAGTCCCCAGAAATGGCTGTGGTAGGTGCCAGGCACAGAAACCCTCAATAGGTCACAATATTCTTTTTTTTTTTTTTTTTTTTACTTTCGAGACAGGGTTTCTCTGTAGTTTTTGGTGCCTGTCCTGGAACTAGCTCTTGTAGACCAGGTTGGCCTCGAACTCACAAAGATTCTCCTGCCTCTACCTCCTGAGTGCTGGGATTAAAGGCGTGCGCCACCACCGCCCGGCCACAATATTCTTTTGTACAATGCCAGGGACCTAGCTCAGCGCTGTATCCATGCTAAGAGTGCATTCTACCTCTGGTCTTCACTCATAGACCACGGCACCATTTCTTTTGTTGTCTGAGATGGGCTTTCACGTAGCTCTGGCTGGCTTGAATCCAGCCACACATCAGAGGGTGACCTTGAACTGTTGACCTCCCAGGTGCTGGGATAATCTGCAAGTGCCACTATTTCCCCGCCTGTGACACTCTTTGAAACAATATTAATAGGGACAAAGGCTGGGAAGAGGAAGGAAACAAAAACATTTTAACCAACACGAACAAACCTGGCCTATCCATGAGACACTAGCAAGCAAGCCGCAACGTCATGGCATGATGCAAAGCGGGGGAGTTTTGAAATACAGAGATGTGGAAATGTATCCAGCATGTGCTGTCGTGGAGCAGAGGCAGGTTTAAAAGGGGTACACAGAGCATGCTTCTTTTTTTGCCTCAAGGGGAAAATCAACACTAATGTGCATTCGCATGTTTGTGTTTGCATAAATACTGAGAGGACGAACAGAGAGTTCTAGCCGTGATTCCCTCCAGCAGCGGAAGATGAGAGAGACACAAGAGGTTGATTGAAATTTACTTGAAGCTGTTTTATGGCTTTGATGGCCGACCCATGTGAATTGCATTACCTAGCCCCAAAAAACGTTGTTGGGGATGTGTACTTTGTCTCATTTGATTAGGGAATGGCATAAGAAAAATAAATAAATAAACAAACCACCAGTGTTGGAAGCTCTGGGTAGAACCGTGTCTGTTTAAATTGTCTAGAAAAGCTCCAAGATAAACAAAGCCGGAAAAGAATACCGGCGGTCGGGAGGGGGGGGTGGTTGATGAAGGGAAGCCTGATCATGTTCCCCAAAGCCAGCAGCCAGGACGGGCACCTGAGCCAAGAGGTAGACAGAGCAGCCTGGAGGATTGCAGAGAGGATGGGAACGTTTCCCATCTAGACCTGGGAATCTCACATTCCAAACTGTGTGGGTTCAGCTGAACTTCCAGGTCCCGTGAAAACCAGCCTAGCTCATACTGAACAGAGAAGGGTTCACTTGCTAGGCTCCGTGTCCTGAGTTGAGGAGCGCGCCTGAGGTCTAAAGCTGCGCTCTGCAGGTCTGGGACGGTGGCTCAGGCGCTAAACCTGGCTGTGGGAAAGTTGGTGGCACTCAGGAAGTCCATTGTCCTCGTGACTGAGGCATCCATAGGAAGAGTGAACGCGCAGAGACCCGCTTCCCCCGCGCCTGTGGCGTGAATGAGCGAGCGACACCTGAAATGTATGAAATGCACTTTATTGGGTTTAAAAACTGTTTGCCTGAGTCTCCAAATTATCCCAAGCAAAGGAAAACTCAAGGATCGCCGCAGTGAGAACACGGCTGCCAGCAGAGGGCAGTAGTACCCCTGTCAATTACTGGTGCAATGATAATAAATTAATCTTCCGGGTTTTGTTTTTGTTTTTAATTATATACACGCTGCCCTATTCCTTCTCTCAAAGCTACCTTCTCCCCATTGTTCCCTTCAAAATAGAATGACCTATCTGGGGTCACTTTCTAGACATCAGTGATGGACAGTTGAGGTCACAAAGTGCCACTCCCCCACAACTCGGCAAACCCACTGTGTGCTGAAATGAACTTGAATTCTACATGGTAATTCCTCCTTAATAACTCTCAAAGATGATGGGGATTGTTTGCTGGGAAAAGGAGACCCGACCCCCTTCTTCTCCCCTCTCAGGGCCTCTGACCCTTCTTTATCTCCCCACAGAACCATATCTAATTGTGAGAAGAGGCCAGGCTCAGGAGACCTGGGCTCCTCTGGGTAGAGAGAGCAGGCAGGACACACACCGGCCCTGAGAGACACTGCTCAGTTAGCCTGGGTTCAAAGGAGCAGCTGTCAGTGCCATCACAGTGAGCAAAAACCGTCGGAGTCACTGAGAATGAACCCACATCCATTCTTGTCATGGTCTGTTTTTCATCTCCCTGGGGCCCCTGTTACCCCACAGACTGCCTTTAGAGCTGCCCTGCTGGTGGAGTCTCCCTGTATTCCTCTCTTCAAAAACACTAAGAACTAAAACGTTTTACCCCCGGACACTTGGTTTCCCATAGACTTTGGGGAGTTCTTTGTCCCTGAGGTTTTCTGGCTTTCACCTGCTTCATCTGATAAATAAGAGAATTCCATCCACTGACTGGCCACCTCCGAAGCTGATGTATCAAGCTTTTGGAATATCGAGGGGAATGCCTGCATAGGGCACCCCCACATGCCTGAAGGACTCACACACATCAACAAATTCGTGAGGCATGGGGCACTAGCAGAATACAAACCATGACTCCCCCTCAACTGCCAAGACAACACAAATCCCGGAAAATCAGGGTTCTGTAAAGTCAGTTTGATCTATGTGGGGCAGAGGATAGCATAGACTATCTAGATGACATGAAGAGGGGTAAGAAAAGAAAGGAAAAAGAATTGCTGAAGTGTCCAAACAGGGGCCCCATGTTACAGATAGCAAGGGCACAGGCTTCCAAGTGGGAGGACCCCAAACCACTTACTAGTTATGAACTTGGCCTGCAGAGCTGAAAGAAGATTTCTGCAGAGGTGCAGGCTAGGACTGCTGGGTGTTTTGAGCTCACTCACCTCAATGACAGCAAATCTCCACAGCCCGATAGATACACCCTGAGCCTGGAGAGACCACAAAGCAAGCATTGCCTGCTGCCCTATCGGCCTCTATGATGACTTCTCTCCTCTCTATGGTTCTAGGCTAGGCTCCCCTGGTAATTACTAGAAATCCACATGCCTGTGAGAGCCCTGTGTTATTAGCGGCCTGGAAAAACTGAGAGAGCAGGCAGCCTGTATGTGTGTGGCTGATGCAAATCCCTGCTCCAGAGACTTTTGAGAAAGCCCTTCAGGCAGACCTGATGGGGCTACTGGTATAATGCTAGTGGATTGTTATACATGAAGACTTTGGTTTTTTGTTTTCTTTTTTTTGGTTTTTCGAGACAGGGTTTCTCTGTGGTTTTGGAGCCTGTCCTGGAA
>NW_004949099.1:40414091-40417914 GCF_000317375.1 Microtus ochrogaster | reverse complement strand
CTCGAACTCACAGAGATCCGCCTGCCTCTGCCTCCCGACTGCTGGGATTAAAGGCGTGCGCCACCACCACCCGGGCTACATGAAGACTTTTTAAGCCTAGATCGTCTAGCTTGGTTCCTGCCTACCTGGGATACTTACATGGTAGGAATGATTTCTGTTCTTTTTCTAGTGAGAAACCTTGGGGTTAGAAGGCATTCAGTCCAGATCTAGCCATGGTGCCTCATGCCTATAATCTCAGCACTCAGGAAACAGAAACAGGTGTATCTCTGTGAGCTGAAGGCCAGCCTGGTCTGCATAGTGAGTTCTGGGCTAGACAGAGTACACAACACAGAGAAGCCTTGTCACACACAAAGAAGAGACTAAGCCTGGAGTTTTGAACTGGTACCTCTCTAGGCTGAAACACATGACGTTTTGACTCCAAACAGATCCAGTGTTCACGATAAGGTGGGTAGGGCCGGAAACAGGAAGAGTCAGAGTACCCTGTCTGAAAGCCCTGTGGACCTAGCTCTGGAGATGGCAGTCCACATCAAGCTCTATACAAACTAAGGTGATCAAAAAGACTCTTCACAATGGACAACACATGGAGAAGAGAATGGATGGAGGCAGGTAGGAGATGGGGGCAGAAAGAAGTGAGAGGGAGAGCCCTGGACCAGTCCCTGTGAAGAGCAAAGTACTGACTGGAGAAGCCTAGGGTGACCAGCACTAAATGCCCATCTGTGTGCATGCACGTGCATACCAGGTCCTAAATGCCTCAAGCATAACTGAGTACGTCATGGAGGGCCCACTGAACGCGCGTGTTGTACACAGCCATGCTGGTATGAAGTACATGTATTCTAGATAGATTTCTGACTTTCAGTGTAAAGCAAAATATTCATGTTGGTGTGTCAGATCTGTATGGACCAAAAGGTTGGGAATGACATGATTTAGGCTCGCCAGAGATGAACCCTATATTAATACCAGCTGTCAATAAGCTAGGGGATTATCACCTGAAATGTGCTTGCTAAGCCAAATATCTGACTCTTCGTGGCAACCTGGCAAAATCTAAACCTGCCTAAATTTTGTGGACTGTGTCACCTGCCCACTTCCCTCCGAATGAAATTCATCCTTGAGACACAGCCAAGAGCTCCTGTCGTTTGTACTCTCGCCTTCAGTAAGCAGAAAGCACCCTGGGGTGGTTTGCTGGTAAGGCACCCATTTCTCCTGCCCTCTTATCCCGGGGGACTCCAGAGAATGAAACACTTCCCTCTACTTTCCAGTCACACCCACCTGCCTAATCCCACCAAGAGGCCAGGTTGGTGGAGGGGCGAGCAAGGGATGCCATTCACCTAAGACACAGAGAAAGGAAGCCAAGCGCCCAGGCCCACACAGGCTCGCAGAGGCAGGGCCGCAGCCAGCCCTGGAATCCATAGGTTCCACATTTCACTTCTAGACATGTTTGTGCTTCCTCCCATGTTTGCTTAGTGGTTGGAATGTTTCGGCAGAACCAGGGTGATGGCTGCTCTGGAGCTCACCTGTTGCTTTGGAATGTATTTATTTCTACCTGGGGCCCCATCTCGGTAAACTGTTCCCTTCCTGCAGCCAGAAGGCTGATGTGTTCAAACGTCACCATCTCCCCGGCAACAGCTTGTGATATTACAAACAGCAGATTGTGCCTCCAGGTAGATAGCGAGCGGCCAGGACAGGTAAAGGGGGCCAAATAAACTTCCTGTTTCCAGGCCAAGGTTTAAAAGGTTTAAAAGAACAGTAAAGTACCCTGGCACTCCCTCTCTGGCCCTAGAAGAAGGCAGGCTCTTGTCTAGAGAAACGAAGGCCTTGAAAATTGTGGTCCTGGCTTGCAGCTTACCCGTCCTATGAGGGGAGGCAGGGGTATTTCTGTTTTCCTTCTGAACCTGCCTCCTCCAATCCAGATCTACCATCTCTCATCTTTAATTTATCCACAGTCTAAAACTCCCCTTGGCAAGGCGGTAACTTCAAGAGAAGTCTAGACGTGGAGATAAACTTCCATATTAACATGGGAATTGACTTGGGTTATTCTCCATGACAAAGAGAAGGGAAATGTGCTGGGGAGGTGGCTCATGGGTAGAGTGCCTGAGTTAGGATGCTAAGCACCCACCAAAGCTGCCCGTGATGGTTGTGTGGGAGGTAGAGATGAAAGGATCCCAGGTCCTTAAAGTATGGTCAGCTAGTTTAACTGAAACAGCAAGGCCCAGGTTCAGTGAGAGACCCTGCCTCAAAAACTAAGGTGAATGTGGTGGCACGTCATGGTCTGGATTGTTTGTACCCACCCTCCCCTCGTGGTCCTCTCCCTCATTCCCTTCCTTCCTGTTGGAAATGGGTTCTCACATAGCCCAGGGGCTGAGCTCAAAATTGCTTATAGATAAGGTTGGCCTTGAATTCATGATCTTCCTGCCTTTACCTGTCAAGAGCTGAATTAGAGGTGGGAAGGAAAAGGAGGAGAGTGTCTTTGTGCTTCTCGTCCTGCCTGCGACACTGAAAGGAACTAGTTTAGACCCAGTCAATGGTGTCTGTGCTGTAGGCGTCATATAGAAGCCAAGGAAGGACATCAGGTATCCTGCCCTATCACCCTTCTTATTATTCCCTTGAGACAGGGTCTCTCACTGACCTAGAGTTCATTGGTTTGGCTAGACCGAACAGCCAGTGACTCTGAGCAAGCCTCCTGTCTCTTTAGACCCTTGACAACTGGTCTAAATTTCTATCATCTAATATCTCCATCTTTGTTGATAAGTTATCTGGGGTTAGAGTCTGCATCTGGCCAGTTAGAGTTGTCCATGTCCAAACCTAACTTTTACAAGAGTGTTGGCAAATTGAATGCAGATGCTCAAGTTTGCACAGCAAATGTCTTTCCCACCAGGACATCTCCACAGACCCCTATTGGGGTGGTTTGAATGAAAATGGTCCCCATAGGCTCACAGGGTGTGGCATTATTTGCAAAGATTAGGATATGTGGCTCTGTTGGAGTAGATATGACCTTGTTGGAGGAAGTATGCCACTGGGGGTGGGCACTGAGGTTTCAGAAGCTCAAGACAGACTCAAGAGTCTCAAGAAAGACTCACTCTCTCTTCCTCACTTTCTCTTGCCTGCCAATTTCCATGTAGAACTCTCAGCTACCTCTCCAGCGCCATGTCTGCCTGTGTGCCGCCATGCTTCCCAACATGATGATAATGGATTAATGTAAGCCAGCCCTAATTAAATGTTTTCCTCTAGAAGAGTTGCCGTGGTCATAGTATGGTGTCTCTTCACAGCAATAGAAACCCTAAGACACCTATCTTTCAATTAGTAACATCAAAGACTTTTTTTTTTGAGATCTTTTCTTAAGGTTCACTAGGCCTGGCCACGTCTCAGTTTTAGAGCAACCACTTCTCATGAGTGATGCCATCTTCCAGATCCAGGTGAGACCCTTTCGGGAGCTCCTGATCCCTTCTTCTCCACAACTCACATCTCCTCCCACTGCAGCATACTTCTAGGCCTGACCGTCCCTTCCCAGCACATCAGAAAATGTCTATTTTTAACCCTCAGCTTCTGCATCTTCTGCAAGTGGCAGAAACCCAAAGTGCTGCCAGAAACAAGTTAAAAACTGATGTCTTCATCTCAGAAAAAGTCTGAAGGAGATGGCAAAAAAAAAAAAAAAAAAAAAATCACCAAGGGAACTTCCCGATATCATCAAAGACCAAAATCCTTCAGTGTGGACTGCTAGTCTCAAAACATACCTCGTGCCGGGCGGTGGTGGCGCACGCCTTTAATCCCAGCACTCGGGAGGCAGAGGCAGGCGGATCTCTGTGAGTTCGAGACCAGCCTGGTCTAC
>NW_004949099.1:40412565-40413984 GCF_000317375.1 Microtus ochrogaster | reverse complement strand
AAAAAAAAAAAAAGAAAAGAAAACATACCTCGCACTTCATGGATGATGAGGGCTGCTTGGCTTCCGGCTTAGACGCATTGTACCCACAAGAAAGTGAAAAGGGGCGTACTTCATCAACAGAGTAGGCAGAATCTCTGTGTCAACTTTGTGTTTCAGAGACCAGGAGCTGCTCTAGGAAAACAGAAATATTAGGGGACTCTTGGGTATCATAGAGAGTGAGGTGACTTTCCAGAGACCAGTAGCTGGTCAAACCTCACCACACAGCGCCCCCCAACACTCCCCCCCCATAGTCACTCTGACTCTGCTACCAGAGAAAAGCAAGGGCATCCTTGGCTAAAGCAACCTTCGGAAAGCTGTCCTTAAGGAATCTGTGACCTGGGGCACTGGCTTTCGGGGTGTTCGTCCCAGCTGTGACACGTGACCTGCAGCAGGCCTCTCTCGTGCCATCTTGCAAGGTGGAGTACCGCTCTCCCCTTCCAGCAAGAATTCCAAGACCAGCCCCACCAACCACTCTCACCCACACAGCGTGGCAATCCCTGACACCTGGCAGGGAACTGGGGCTCAGAGGAGGCCATGTGCTGCAGCTGCACCAATTCTGGGGTCTCCCTGAGTCTGCAGGCCAATGGTTCCCTGCCCAGACCTGCGGCTGCCTGCAGACAGTCCTTATCTTCCCGAATCTGGCCCAGGCCCTCCAGCTCTTGTGTTGCCTCCCACAGCCAGAGCCTCAGGAAAGGGAGATGAGCTGGCAGCTGGCCTGCCTCCCCTCCCAGGGTGCCAGGCTCTCTGATCATCCCACTGAGGGGTGGCGGCTCCACTTAGGAAACTTCGCACAACCATTTGAAGGCAATATCCTGGCTGTAGGTTCCCGCAGGCTGGGAAGCAGGGTTCTGTGGGTGCTACTTGGCACTAAGGGAGCCCACAGGGGAGAGGCACAGTATTTTACTGGAGGGGTGGGAAATGTAAAGAACGTGTCTAGCAAAGAAACAAAAAGAGACCCAAGAAAGGAAAACAACTAATAAATAAGGCACGTGGGACTCTCCAGACAGCTAACCTTGGGGGATGTTTTTCCTGTCTGCAGCCTGGGTTGACAGCCTGTGCTCAGATAAGGGAACTCTTCTTGCTCCTTCTCCACAGGTGAGGTTGCACTAGGCCACCAGGTCTCTATGATGGGCTATAACTTACCTAAGTAAGTGTTCTCGCTAGTGACAGGGGACCTTTCCAAAGGGACGCCAGGGCCACTGGAAAGTCAACTCTTAGGTGGACCTACAAAGTCAGATATTTTCAATGGAAAAGCTTGAGGTCAGAGAATTTACCCTGAAGAACAGCTTAACTTTCAATTTCTTCAGTACAAAACAAGACTCCCAAGGTCTTCTCCTCCTCCCTGCCTTTCTCCTCTCCTCTCCTCTCCTCTCCTCTCCT
>NW_004949099.1:40407654-40412403 GCF_000317375.1 Microtus ochrogaster | reverse complement strand
CTCTCCTCTCCTCTCCTCTCCTCTCTTCTCCTCTCCTACCCTTCTTCTCTGCATCCTATGTCCTGCTCCTCCTTCTCCCCCTACTCTCTTGTGCTGAATGAATGAATAAAGTCCCAAGAGGGTGTGTACTGTTGATGTGAGCACAGCCATGCCAAGGACACCAGTGTCTCAGATCATGGAGGAGGGGCAAGGCCCTCCCTAGGTCAGGCTCTAAGGAATGGCATGGCCTTCCCCTGGTCCAAATACAGATGTTAGCAAACAGTTGACCTTTAGCTAAAATGAGTCTGTGCAGAAAGTACTGACCACTGCTTCCTCATCCCTGATAAGTTCAGCTTGAGAGTTCCTTTACAGAGACACCCACTCCTTGCTAAGATTAGCTAGCCTGACTTCCCCTTCATGCTGTATATAATAAATACAATTCCAGGCTGCTGCGGGAGAGTCTCCATCCAAGTGGGCTGGGACTCCCTACCTCATCCCAGCTTTATGTTACTCGTGTCTGCCATTTCTTCATTCCCCATCATCCCAGTCAGATCAAGTCAAAAGCCATACACCCTCTCTTCTTTCTCATTCTGGGACTGAACCCGACCTCATGCTTGGTTGATGAGGGCTTGCTTCATTGCTGAATCCCATCCCAGCCTCCTCCTCCCCCTCCTTCTTCATAGAAGTGCTGTCTTTTGACACTGAAATCTTCACATTTTCTTTTTCCTTTTGTTTCTCACCAATGAAAATGCCACTGTCGGTCTGCAATGCGTTCTCCTGACTTGGTCCACACAACTACCCGTGGGTGGTATAAAACGTCCCTCCCACCCCTTACCTACAGAGCAACAGCTTGGAACAAGGAAGCATCTGGGGACATCCTCTTTGCACCAGATACTGACAGTTCCTCCTCTTAGCTTTCCTTCAGGAACCTGTGGTAGCAGGGTTCCTTCTTCACTTATCTGCAGGGAGAAGCTGTCACTTGTACCCCCTATCCTCTGCACACCCCAGACCCTCACAGGAGAAGTACCCTTGTGAGAAGTGGCTGTCAGGACTGCATGGTGAGGTACAGTTCACCAGAAGAGCACTGGGGACCTAGTGTCCATAAAACCCCAGGCAGGGACCAGCACAAAAGAGGTGTCCCCAGTTCGCTATGGAGATGTCACTCCAGCTGAATAAAGCCTCCAGGAGCTTATTGCCACAGAGATAAAATCAGAGTAGGAAAATAAGCGTGCTTGGGACACTGGGCTCCTAAACTAGTCAGGGCCTTGTCGGGGCAGAGAGAACCTACCATAGCTCATGATAAGGCTGAGTCTCCCTTCTAGTCTTTGGAGATGGGTGTAGAAGGATCATTAGTGGTCCCATTAGGTCCCCTGGGCTCTGCTTGTCTCATGGTAAAACCTTAACCAAGAACTTTCCACGTTTTCTTTCTCCCTTTGATACCTACATTCCAGAGTGACCTTCGAACCCAGCCCTTCTTTTTCCTAACACAAGGTCTTGGAGCAGATTTTGAGAGCACCCCTGGGTCTCCCTGTCATCTTTCTAGAAGTTTCAGAAGATGGACTGCACAGCTCAATCCTGAAGATGCATCAGTACAGGGAAGGAGCTAACACCAGATGGAGACTTCAGACCGATTTGGCGTCATAACCAGTTTCGTTTTTCTTAGAGAAAGATATTACCTTCCTTTAGTTGGTTTACTATGGTGGACGTTGTGTATCAAAAAGAAATATGTAAATTCTTTCTACCCTTCTGAGTCTGTGGACAGTCAAAATTCCCCAGCACAGTGACAGGCTGAAGGGTTTTTTTTTTCTTTTTCCAGAGACGTTTGTAACAATGGTTCATTGAGAAGCCCTGCACATGAAGTGAGCAGCTGAGGCAATTTTCCAGATAACTCCCACCCAGATCGGGTCATGTGGGTCTGATTGATCTGGACCGTTGTGCCAGGCCTCTGCCCCAGCTTGCCCTACGCAGCACACATGTTTTGTTTCGTCTGTTTAGCGTGATGTTGATTCATTATTTCAGACTGTGTGGAGTCACTCAGACTCTCCTTTCTCTCTGAAAGGAAGCGAATGACTGGCTCCGATCAAATGCTGGTTTGGAAACGGAGGGGAAGTCTCGAGCAACCCTCCGAAAGATCTCCGGTCTCAGCAGCGCTTACCCTTGGAAAAGCCAGGGAAGCAACTCTATGCAATGTCTCCTCTGGGTTTAAAGAGCCAAGGCCTACTTGAGTACTTTCAGTTTACAAGGGGGGGGAAAGTAAAACTCAAGAGAGATTTCTCAGGAGTCCAAGGTCACACAGTCAGCCGATGGTGGGGCCTGAACCACAATCCCAATCTTCAGATTCCCACAAGAATCCCGAGGACCCTAAAGTCATGAGTGTGGGGAAAGGAGGTGGAGGTCTTCACCCCACCCCCAATCCTTTAGGGCTAGACAGTCCCACAGGTGACAGCTTGTAACCCGGTCTGATGCTGGAGGACTACCCTTCCTCCTTCTCTACCCCCGTCAACGGAAAGAATGTTCCCACTTGGATGCCTGAAGTGACTCATTGTCCTTGGAGTGTTCCCAATGGCATGGCAGGCATAAAGATGATGTGGGGTTGGCTGCATCCAAGCCACTGAGTCAGCAGGCCTTAGCAGAGCTTGGATTTAGGACTAGCAAGAGGTCTCCCGGTGCAGTGTGCTGGGGCTACAGCTCAGCTGGGAGAACTCTTGCTTAGCATGCATGAAGCCCAGCTTTAATTCCTAGCACTCCATACATTGGGTGTGGTGAGAGTCACCTGCAATCCCAGTATCAGGAGGCAAAATTCAACGGTATCCTCAACTACTTAGTGAGTTTGAAGCTAGCTTGGGCCAGAGGAGGATGCTGCCCCAGAAAACAAACCAACTACAGGGGTCTGTGGATAGGTCTGACAAACTGCGTTCAGTCCCCAGAATCCCACAGGGTGGGAGGAGAGGACTAACACACACACACACACACACACACACACACACACACACACACACACACACACACACAGAGTGATATTTCATTTGTAGTTTACCAAATAAAGCTTGCCTGAAGTTCAGAGAGTAAAACAGCCACACTAATCAGCCTTACAGACCAGGCAGTGGTGGCTCACAACTTTAATCCCAGTAGCCACACTAGTCTGCCATAGAAACAGGGCAGTAGTGGTGCACAACTTTAATCCCAGACCTGGGGAGGAATATAAGACGGGAGGAGACAGCTTTTGCTCACAGTCTCATTCTGCGATTCATGGAGGCAAGATCGCCATTTCGGACTTAAGTGAGGTAGAAGCCAATGGATGTTTGCTTTTCTGACCTTCAGGATGAACACCAATCTCTGTGTTTTTCTGTCTCTGGGTTTTTATTAATCGTGATCACACGCACACACACACATGTACACATGCACACACGCACACATGTTCCCTCATGCACAAACCCTAATGAATAGAATGTCATTTTAGGACAAATTTCTAAATCACAGCTCCCTAGACATTCTGTTCCTGCAAGTCTTACATATGGTAAAGTATGAGCTTCCAGTTAGCTCCGGGAGTCTGAGGCCCAAGACCCACTTTCAGCAGTAATTGTCTCCTTGCCAACTGAGAAGACCAGCACCCAGAACCCAGAAACACAAAGCGAGGACCCCAAATTCCAGAGTTGGGACTTACATGTGGACTTCTCTTTCTTACTGTTCCTCTAGTGCCTTTGAATGCAAAATGCTTTCATGTTAGAGCAAGGCATGCCATGGTGAGCCATGGGTAATTGAAAATATTCATGAGTGTGTCTAGAGAGAAGAGATACAGGTGCTGAGAAAGCCAGGAGGAAAGCCTGTTCTAATGCCAGGATGTGGACCAAGGTCATTCTAAATGGATGAAGTAAGGTTTTTACATTTGACATTTTTCTCATGACCCTCACTTAGGTGGACACTTTGACATTTAATTTTTTTTTCTCTTTCCAAGTGAACCAGTTTCTCAAAAAAATCTCTCTGCATGCTACTTTCTTTCAGAAATCCTTCCAGGATTCAGTCCGGCTCTCTCTGTTCTCAGCAGCTGCCGCCCAGTTGTCCTTAAAGATACATTTTTGCTGGTGTAGAGACTGCCGGTGTTTTTGAAACCTTCATCATGGGTCCAATACATGTTCATCTGTCCCCTGTCTGCACCCCCCCCATCCCTCCTACTGAGTCTACAATGGGAAGGAGCCTCCTCAGCAGCTGGGGCGGAAAGCTTCCTTGCCAGGACTTGAACTTTAGTCTCGCTGGCCCACTGAGGGCCACACAAGTCCCTCCACCACTTTGCATTTCAATGTCTTTATCAATAATTGGACATAAGCCAGGCATTAGGACAACGTGCCTCTCATCCCAGCACTTGGCCGATGCAGAGGAATGGTAAATTCCAGACGAGCCTTGAGATCCATTCCTGTGTCAAGGAAAAACTGACCACATATGATAAAATTAGTATTTCCCAAGATGTGCTCCCAAGAGAACTCCTCGGAAAGTTCCTAGTTATTGTAAGTAAAAAGGGTTCGCTTATAGCACTAGCATGACCGCTCAGCATCTAGAGAGCACTCGGCTTTTGCAGAGGAACCAGGCTGGGTGCCCAGGACCCCCACTAGGAGGCTCTGAACTCATGTTTGGATGGCAAGCACTTGCCCACTGAGCTACTGTGTCACCCCCTGTTCCTCTTCTTCTTTTCTTCTTCTTCTTCTTCTTCTTCTTCTTCTTCTTCTTCTTCTTCTTCTTCTTCTTCTTCTTCTTCTTCTTCTTCTTCTTCTTTTT
>NW_004949099.1:40394626-40407554 GCF_000317375.1 Microtus ochrogaster | reverse complement strand
TCTTCTTTTTGGTTTTTCGAGACAGGGTTTCTCTGTGGCTTTGGAGCCTCTCCTGGAACTAGCTCTGTAGACCAGGCTGGTCTCGAACAGAGATCCGCCTGCCTCTGCCTCCCGAGTGCTGGGATTAAAGGCGCAAGCCACCATCGCCCGGCCCCCTGTTCCCTTTCTTCTTCCTCCTTCCTGATCAGTCAGCCTTCTCTCTTTCTCCCTCCCTCCCTCTCTACCCTCTTCCTTCTTCCACCCTTGAGCTAATCCCCAGCTACATGAAGTCCTTTAATGTTCAATTTTATTTTTACATAATCTGTCTTAGTATCCCTTTTTTATAGGGAGGTTAAGTAATTCATTTAAATTTGCCTAGCTCTTTAGTGCTGCATAGAGCAGACCTAGTTTGAGATCCTATCGTCTCAGACATTTTGCTAGATCCCTTCGTTTTTGTTTCCTGAGGCAGGTGCTAGGATTACAGGTAGGAGTTACCACTCCCAGTTTAGATTGCCCTGTTAAAGACTTGCATTCTTTGAAGCCCAAAATACAGTTATGGAAAGCAATTCCACTCAAGCTAGTATCGTTTGCCTCCCATATCCATGGTCTATAAAGAGCGGCTCCAACATCAAATCAAAAACATCTGGAAAAACCCCCGCGTCTGTACTGACGAAGCAATGCGGTGGCTGTTGACACACACTCACACTCAGGGAGCCAACATACGGGTACTTCTCGTATCTGGGTGGCTGTACAGCAGGGTTCGGTTCCGCACAGATGCTCTACAGAGGACATGAGCATCCTTGGGTGCAGCTGTGTTTCAGAGGCCTTGGGGCAAAGCCCCTTCAGATACCAAGGAACAACTACTTTCGGTGGAGCAAGATAGTGTGTGACCTGGTGAACAAGATAAGACAAGAAACCAAGACCTGAGCAGGCATGAGCATCCACGTGAATTCTGCTCAGCTGAACATCTTCAGGTCGTCTCCTTTCCCTACGGGCACTGCACCCTTACCACACCCAAGACTGCGAGTGTGCGCGCGCACTCACAGAAACATGTGTCCATACACGCGAGTGACACAGCTTCTTCAGCAACTGTCACCAAACAAGGCCTTTGAGGCTCATTACCCTCTTAGCCTTGTGACATTAGGGGGAACTCAGAGGAGGAATGTCACCTGTGAACTTGGAGAGGAGAGAGGGTCAACGCATGTGACGTGGGATCATTCCTTTTTTTTCTTGGCGTTTTATGGGTCTGACGACGCGAGATTTTCAATGGACAGTGGTGATTTAGATCAAGGTCATCCCCATCAGACACCTAGGGGACCAGAAAGGGAGAAAAGATGGGGCTGCAAAGATGCAAGGACATCTCTGTAGGGCTTAGGAGAGGAGTGTCCCACTGGGGCAATCCCAGAGGGCTTTCTGAGGGAGGCATAGGAGGATTTGGCTTTTGAGTTCCTGTCTTTACCAAGTGGGCATTCTGAGAGGCACAATATTCCTAGGACCCCTTGTCGGACCCTCACGGTCTTAACTGTAACACCATTAGTGTTTTCCAAGGTGACTGACAGACCTTCTGTTTGAGGGTGGTAAGCCTTGAGGGATAGGAAGATGAAGCCAGCTCGACTTCCTGTGTCCTCAGGCCCAGCCCCAAGGAGAGAGTCTAGCAGTGCAGCAAAGGAGAAAGGCTGCTGCCCCAGACACCCATGTCCAGTGACTAGAGCGAAGGCAGAGGCACACAGCAGGGAGGCTTTCTTGGACCTCATTGCCCTGAGGGGACTTGTCCAGCTCATTTGGTTCCTTCCTTCTCTGCTTGTTTCCTCACGCCCTTCCCAGGCTGTTAAGGCCCCACAAAGACGTGTGATCTCTGCTTGTGTGCACTTGGCATAGGAGGGCGCCAGAAGGCTTGGGTTCCCAGTTCTATCTGCCTTCTGGCGCTCTTGCAAGAAGACACAGAGAGGGGATGACGCTGCCATGAGCTCAGATGGTGGGGAGGGTGGGGGAGAGAGCCAAAGAAGGTAAGAAACAAGCAGAGACCACCCAGGAGGATCTGAGGCCCCAGAAGCTCAAATGAGCCCTGTCCCCATGGCTGTGAATCTCCCCGCAACTATTCATCCATTTCCCCCATTATACAAGAAATTCTCAAACACCTAACATATTGCAGATGCCCCCAAAAAATTCAGTTTTGTTTTGTTTTGTTGCTTTGTACTTTTGTTTTTCAGGGGCCTTGGATTTTTTTGTTCTTTTCTTTTTTACAGTGTTTGGCAAGAAGTCCAGGACTTTGCACATGCCAGGCAAGGGCTAAACTACACTCTCCCCACGCCGTGGCTCATTGTCAGAGTAATCTCCTGACAAACCAAATGGGACCCCAGAATCCAAGAATCAGGGTTCCACACACTTCTAAGCCCGAACGCTTTCGTTTTAGAATATGAATTGAACGTGTCGTCTTGACTCCTTACAGCAATGTGAAATTTCAAGAATTGTCGGACTGACTTGTTCTCAGAGGACAGATGCTCGCATGGATTTGCCGCCATTAGCCATGCATTTATTCATGGACTCACTCACTCATCTGGAAAACATGCTCCGAGTATTCCACGCTACTGCCTTCGCTCGAGCAGGGA
Organism: Microtus ochrogaster; assembly: GCF_000317375.1. Lineage (NCBI taxonomy): Eukaryota > Metazoa > Chordata > Mammalia > Rodentia > Cricetidae > Microtus > Microtus ochrogaster. The sequence goes on along the minus strand of NW_004949099.1, from coordinate 40,404,966 downwards.
TAATCGAGTTCCTGACGGGGATGGAGATTCATAGGGAACCCACACACAGTCTTAACGTCTCCTTAGGGTCCAATACTTTATGTCCTCCATCTTTCTGCCCTTTACCCAGAACCTTATGGGGTGGTGCTGGAACTGAGGAGAATTTAGGCCCACTTTGTACTGAGACCCCACAGCCGTGAACAAGTGCCAGGCCCACCCAAGAGTAGATTCCCATACAAAGCAGGCATGTGAGCAAGGATGATGAGATGGGGTGGGAGGGGAAGGCAAAGGCCCCAGGATGGGAAGTTCACTCTCTGAGGACACCAATGCCCTCCTATCACCTGGGACAATCAGTCAAGACCATTGCAGGGACAGCAGTGGTGTCACCTGCCACCACGAAGGAAGATCAAGGTGATGTCACCATTCACATCTGTGCATGCCTGACTTTCCACGTGTCCTGTTGCCATTGCTGCTGCAGGAGGGTACACAAATCTATAGAGGTGGAAGAAGAGAGTGATACTCAGAAGCTTGCTTGGTGGTCACTTGGGAAGGATGCGGACTCTGTCAGTCTCCTCTTTGGACCAAGGTAGAGGGAGTGAAGTGGAAGGGAAGTTCCAGAGTCATCAGTGATGAATGGACTGGGCCTGAAGGCACATATCTTTAATTTCAGAACTTAGGAGGCCTAAGTAGCCAGGGCTAACCAGCGAGACCCCCCCCCCAAAAAAAAAAGATTAAAAAGATTAATATAGTGATGAGGGCAAGACAGAGGAGGAAACCCCTTCAACCACAGGCTACATGTAACACAAAAGAACACGAGTATAAAAAGCCAAGCTGGTGGTCATGGCGCACACTAGCACTTGTGAGGGAGGCCAGGCTGACTGATCTCTGTGAGTTCTAGGCCAGCCTCATCTACAGAGTGAGTTCCAGGACAGCCAGGGAAACAGAGAGAAACAACAACTGGGGGCTGGGGGGGCATATGATCCCCAAATATCAACTTCCAAATGTCAGAGAAAGTGGGAACCATGTGACTGGTCAGGGATCTGTGTTCTAGTGAACCCAGAGATTTGGGGCCTCAGTGTACCCCTGGTCCAATTCTTCATTTTGGGCCTAAGAATCCAGAAATCTTAGTGAGTTTCCTCTGGCTTCAGATCTGTGAGAATAACAGAAGGAGAAAAGTCTTCAAACAACATCTATAAACAATCCATACCAGGGCACTTAAACGATGGTGGGCTACAGGACACAGCCCTGACCTCCTTGGCCAAGTGACGGCAGCAGAAATATGAAAGGAAGTAGCCCCTTGGCCTTAGCCCCAGACCTTGTGCCAGGCTTCCAAATGAATGAGACTCAGGTAGGCTACCTCAGGACATGACCCAAGACCCAAATTACTCATTAGCCAGCCTGAGTGCTGGCCCTTGGGTCCCCGTCCTTGGCCAGAAAGAGAGATGAAAGCTGAGCCGCAGGCTCAGGGCGAGGCCAGTCTGATAGCTCAGCAGCTATCTCGGCACATGGCATTGTGAAAGCCTGGTACAGCCAAGAGGGAGGCTGGGCTTTCAAACATGCCTGCACCCTTCACATCTCCCTTCATTCACCCCACCTAAACAAACAGAAGCAAAGATGAAGAAAAGTCATCGGTGGGGATTTTCCTAGATGCCTCTCAAGCTAAGGGTCCTTGAGTCAGGATGGTTGACTCTACCCCAAGACCTGGAAAGGAGTTCCTCTGAAGGTTAGACCCATGGAAGGGGCTGTTCTTTCACTGTCCAGCTGAGAACAGGGCACCTCAGATGCAGGTGCGAGGTGCAGTCAAGGCCATTCTGCGATCTGGTCTACCCAGTCTTTGCCTTCCCAGGATAGGTGCCTATGTGGCCATGCCCAGCCTTGCTTTTTCATGCTTTCCACTCAGCTGGAAACCTCTAGAAGATAGCAAATCCTTCCCTTAATACTGTCTGAGGAGATCCAGCTGATAATCACATGTTCGTATGTCCTCACCCTCAGCCCAAACCTGGCTCTGGAACTATCCACGACCCTTGTCTCTTGACCATGGGTCTTTGCTTGCCCACTGGGGAAGTTGTACGTTGAGCGTCTGCAGGGAAAACAGTGCAGTAGAAGAGGAAAATGCTGGGCAGGTATTTGGAGTTTCTTGGGTGGGGTCCCTGCTCTTGACTCTTCGAGAGGGAATTACTGACGGTAATACAACATGCAGCAGGACATCAAGGTCAGACAAAGGTTAGCAAAGACATCAGTTCGAAGCTCTCACCCACTCTATTTTCTCAGCGGCCAGGAAATGGTGTGAATAATCCACAAATGGTTGAGGGGACGAATGAGTAAATGATTGATACCAATGTTAAGTCCAAGATCTCAAGACTTTGCAGAATTTGGGGAAAATGACAAACACCGAGAAGGATTATGACAGAGGGCTCCTGCCTACCAAGTCTCCTGTGTGTGTTCTGCTGGTCACTGCAGACAAATTCAAACACCTGTCATCATTCTATAGACAAGCTCAGGGAATGGCTGAGCAACAGTAGGAGCCCTTCTGCCTCTGGTAGGCATGTGGCAGGAAGGAAGCTGTGTCAAATGCAAGAGTCGCTCACCGACATTCCTTAAAGCACAAGTGGGCAAACATAAAGTTATCGGGACCACAAAAGCAAGCATAGGACCGCGGCAATGGAGCGCTGCGGGGAGGCAGGGAGATGGCATTCAGGTCTGAATACCAGGTGGACAAGTGGAAATTTATAAGCAAGAAACAGACTGAGGGCTGGGGCGGGATTTACTCAGAGAAAGCAACAGGGGTCAGAGGGATTCTCACCAAGCCAACTCACAGAACTCAAGGTGGGAACAGGTGAGGGGACCAGACACTGCCTGGGTGCTGGTGAATGATGTCACAGTTATGTGGGTGGAGGTGAGTGGAATCCTTGCTAAAACAGACGGGTATGAGAGTTTGGCAAAGTAAAGAACCTTTGTTAGAAGACAGATATAATGCTATCAGCCACTGGAATTAATCTTACTTCATGTCCTAAATTGCTCCTCTTCTTACCTGTCCCTTGCTAGCTTTGTGTCAACCTCACACAAGCTAGAATTATCTGAAAGAAGGGAACTTCAACTGAGAAAATGCCTCCACGAGATCTGGCTATAGGACATTTTCCTAATTCATGATTGGTAAGGGAGGGCCCAGCTCATTGTGGGTGGTGTCATTCCTGGGGTGGTGGCCCTGGGTTCTATAAGAAAGCAGGCTGAATAAACTCTGTGGTTGATGCTGGGCTGGAACTCAGCATCCTTCTACCTCCACCTCCCCAACACTGTAACGGCATACACATCACTAACCCAGCTCAGCCCTGGGCTTTGCCTTTCCCTCTTTGAGACAAAGACTCCATTAGATCAGGCGAGTATCCAATTCAGTGTGCAGCTGAGGGTGACTTTGAACTCCCCATCCCCCTGCCTCCATCTCTTCAGTGCGGGCATTACAGGAGTGAGCCGTCAATCATATTTGTTTCCATGCAGTGCTAGAGACAAATGCAGGGCATCACGCATGTTTAGCAAACCATCTACCAACTGAGCTATAGGCCCAGCCCAGCCCTAGGGCTTTGGTGGTGACCAGATGGACCATTTCCAAACCTATGTCTTTAGTTCCCACTTCCTATCACCCTCCAGGTCCCTACTTCCATCTGCAAAACACGCTAGGTGCCTCTGGCCACCTTGCCTTTCTCAGGCTGGTCTGAATCCTCTCTTGGATTTTCTCAGTTACCTGATTGCCCTGTGTCAGCTTAGCTTCCTTAGCTAGGTGTTCTCACTATCTTTTCTGAACTAGCAGCTCTCTTCTCCTAAAACTCTCTCTGCCTCTCTCTCTCTCTCTCTCTCTCTCTCTCTCTCTCTCTCTCTCTCTCTTTCTCTCTCTCGACAGAAGGCTGGTTTACCTAAAGCTATGCTAAAGAGATAGAGGGATAATTATCTCTCTAATGAGATGGTGTGTCTTTCCTTCCCCGAATGCCCACTCAGCAGAGCAGTCTCTTACAGAGCCACAGGAACGCAGCTTGGCTAACCAGCCTCTTTTATGAATTACTCAGACAAGTCCAATGTTTCCTGTTCTTCTGTTTCCTTTCTGAGCAGTTTCCCTAACACTTTCACTTTTATTCCTTTTCTAAAGCCGCCCCCCTTGCCATGTGGCTGCTTGTCCTCACCCTGGCCAACATCACATGGCTGCCATGCGCACATAACTCAAACAACATGACTTTTCTCTTGTTCTCTTTTCTCTTTGCCTCCTCCGGGGAGCTGCTGAGATTTACAGTGTGGTGGTAGCGTGTTTGTGCTATACAAATAGAGCTGGCCCGAGGATTACAGTGTGGGGCCAGTCACTAGTTAGCCATAGAGGCCAGGCAATGGTGGCACACACCTTTAATCCCAGCACTTAGGAGACAGAGGCAGACGGATCTCTGTGAGTTCAAAGCCACCCTGGGCTACACTAGATTGATCCAGTCTCAAAGAGAAACAGAGCCAGGTGGTGGTGGTAGTGGTGCTGATGGCTCACAGCTTTAATATCAGTACTTGGGAGTCATGCGTCTTTACCCCCGACACTAGGGAGGTGGAGACAGGCAGGGATATGGCCGGGTGGAGAGAGGAATATAAGAGGAGAGGCAGGAACTCAACACATTCATCTGAAGATTCGCAGAGACAGGATCTTGCCCCCTTGGTTCTGAGGATTTCATAGAGGTAAGAACTAGTGGCTGGGGGTGCTGGAGGGATGGTTCAGAGGTTAAGAGCACTGACTTCTATTCCAGAGGTTCTGAGTTCAATTCCCAGCAACCACATGGTGGCTCACAGCCATCTATAATGAGATCTGGTACCCTCTTCTGGCATGCAGGCAGAACACTGTATAAATAGTGAACAGATAAATCTTTAAAAAAAGAAGAAGAACTAGTGACTGAACCCCCTAATATCTGACTCTGGGTTTTTATTATCAGGACCAATTAGAAATCATGCAACATTACAGCCTGCTTACCTTGGACTTTTTTTTTTAATTTGAATTAAAATTTCAAGTTTCTTTTTGAATTTGTCAAATTTTGTTGTCATTGTTTGTTTGTTTCTTCTGAGACATGCTTTCACTCTGCAGCCATGATTGGTCTGGAATTCGCTCTGTAGACCACGCTGGCCTTGAACTCACAGAGATCCGCCTGCCTCTGCCTCTTGAGTGCTGGGATTAAAGGCATTGGCACACCACAGCTAGTCACTAAATTCTTTTACTAACAAGAGCAAGAACCCAAAGAGGGAGTCTTATTGCCTTGAGACTGCCAGGACTCCCTCAAATTACAGTAACACATACATCCCTTACTATAGCCTCTTGCTAATCTATAAAATGTAAAGATATAATCTTGCTATCAAAGATAGAAGTAATAAATACCCCTCAGGAAGGAAACCCAAACAAGCAAGCAATAAATAGGCAGTGGCTATTTGAGGCTTATTCTATACTAGCACATAATTTTTAAAAATGTTTTACAGACTAACTTCTATTCACTTTTGCCTCAGTCCCAGTCTCTGACATGATGCCAAGAAGAGTCACAAGCAAGCCATTGCATGCTGACCAATCCAGGGAAGTCAAGATCTTGTTTTGTTTCCTTTGCAAAAGCTCTGCCAGTCTGAGCCATCTCTGCCTGGACGCAGAGCCCAGAAGTTTCCAACTGCCTGCCTCTGTTTCCCCATGCCAGCCAAAACGCACCCAGATCTTCCCCTTGCCATCTGAGTAACATTCTCTTTGGGGGCATTGCATGGTAGAACGCAGGTGTAGGTGGGAATGAATGTGGGGAGTTTCTCAATGGACTAGAATTGTAAATCACTCTGAAGTTGGGATGAAACCCTAGGAGCTGTGCCATGCAAACCACAATTCTCTAAACCTCTGTTTTAAAAAAAAATGCCCTAAAACCTCTGGAGACCTGGCAGGGCATTCCGTCTTGTTGTTTGGCACTTGGCTGCTCCAGTTCTGGCTGAACCTCAGCAGCCTAGAGGCACAGAAACACTTATAGCCTCAGAGCCTAGATGAGAATGCTCCCAAGTCCCCTGGTTACTTTCCCTCTGGCCTCTAAAGCAAGGGGAAACCCTTGGGGTTGGGGGGGGGTAGGTGTATCTGCAGGGACGTATGGGGCGCTAGGTTCTCTAGTGTCTCTCTGTCCCTTCGTCCTTGCTTTCTGGTAGTTGATCCTAGCCTCAAGGCTTGAGTTTGTCCATCAGCTGGGCTCAGAACCTTGATCTCCGGTCTTTGCAGTTGTGCTAGGGAATACTGGAGGCCAAGGCCCTTGGGCCTGGGAGGGAAGAACGTAGGCTGCAGATGGGCCTTGCAGGAAGCTTTGAAGTTCCGAGCAGGACGGGGGAGGCGTGGGAAGTGAGACGTCTGTTTCCCTGAGTTCCCAGGAGGCGAGATGTCTCTCTGTCATCTTATAGGCCTCGGCATAGCCTAAAGGTGCTGGCTAAAGCCTGTCTTGGCCCTGAGTAAATCAGGCCAGAACCAAAGAATACACTTGAATGGAAGTGGAAAATTAGCCGCTATGCAGGAGAAAGCCTCCTCTCCAAAATATATATGCATCAAAGTGTACCCCTGTCTAGCTGGGACAGGAGCCATGAAAATGCAAATGCGGGGTTTGAGAATGCTAATGTTGGAAGTGGAGAACAATGCGGAGACAGACTTCTTGGGGCCAGGCAGAGGGCCCCAGGGCAGGATGTGGGAGCCAGTGGGGGCAGGGATGAAAGGGGGAAGGAAGCGGTGTGAGGGGCCTGGAGATGAGAAAACAGCGGGGGCCTGGCAAGGCTGAAAGACTAGAAAGAAGGGAGTGTGGAGAGGATGGGGCCGGAGGACCTGACCGCTGACCGCTGACCGCTGACCTGAGGCCGTGAGCCCAGTAAACAGGAGGGGGACTTCAGGGACCCATCTCTGAGTGGCAGCCCAGCAGGGTGGGATGTGCCTAGAGGTCAAGGCTTGGAGCGAGAGACAGAAGGTCTCAGATTTCTTTAAGAGCCAGGAAACAGGAGGCAGGCCCTGCTTGGGTGCTAGGGATCAGTGAGGTATTAAAAGATGTGAGAGTCAGGTGCCGCACCAAAGCCAGGGCTGAGAGGGCACGGTTGTACCCGGAGCTGCATCACTGGCTTGCCATCCTATGGTGGCTGATGGAGAATTGCCTTCCGTGTGAGTTCCGAGATAAAGAGCTCAGTGACCACCAGGAGGTTGGATGAGTGAAACGTTTGCCTTGTGGGTGTTTGCTGGTGTCTCTGCAGGTGAAGAGACAGCACAGGCTTCATAATGCAAACCACGTTCACCTGTGGAGGCCCAATGAAGCTCCCTCCAAGTTCAGTCTCGAAAACCAGCACTTAGTTCTTCACCAAGCTGCCTCCCTCTCCCAGAGGTGCCCGTGCGCCCTCTTGCTCGGAGAATTCCCTACCTTAACCACTACAGCCTCGTGAACAGAAAGCAGACCCCTGGGGGTAGGTATGTGACCCCAGAGAGGTGAAAGCGTGGTCCTAGCTGCCAGGCCAAAGTCAAAGCCCTGTGGGAAAACCTTCATTTGGAGAGTGGGTACTTCCTTTGGAAGACTGGATCCAGGTGACACGGTTGGCTCGGGGGCTTGCTCATTTTTGCTTAGCCGTTACCTAGTGCAGCCCTGGCCTACGGGTCAAGCTCAACAAATCACTGCTGTGCCACTGGGTCTTCCCATTTAGACTCGAAGTTCCCGGAAGGCTAAGAGTACTGGTGCCTCACTCGCTTTGCACCCTCTAGGGCTTGGCCCAGCACCTGTTGAATGAAGGCTCGGGTGAATGAGTCCATTCATTGGAGAGTCTGGGGCCAGGCGCAGGGCAAGGCAGAGAGAATACACAAGGGAATACGATAGGATCCCCGAGCCCTGCCCTTGCGCAACTCCTCCAGCGCCTTGGCCTGGTGAAAGCAAGCATGAAAGGAAACTGTGGGAAGGGCCAAGCCCTTCTGCTAATTGCTTTATGACCTGGTAGATAGCTCAGAGATACAGCCCTCTGGGGCCCTGCCCTCTCCTTCTGGCCACGCTTGGCTGCGTGCAGCACTGATGAGTGGCTGGCAGCTGGCTTGAGCTCAGAGCTTCCAACAGGTGCTTTTGTTTGTAGAAAAGGGGGGATATATTGCCCTTACACACCTCAGGCATAGAGAGGGGTGATGGCATCCTCTATGTTCTCTTGGGCCCAGTGACTGACTACCAGATACCACAGAGGCAGAGAGCCAAGGTCCTGGGCTTGGGCATGTGTATGTGCATGTGTAGTGTGTGCACGCATGTGTGCACTAGCTACTTGGTCCCAAGTGGCTTAGTCTCTGTGGTGTCTACTGAGGCTCGGATTTATCCCAAGTTTCCCCTTTTCCCATGCAGCTCTGGCTCCCAGAGGCCAGTAGAATGGGTCAAGGAAAAGGTTGGATCTTAAAAAGATGGGCATCTTTGCAAAATACTGGCCACACTCTTCTTCTGTATACAAGGCTCATAACCTCTGAGATCAAACTCAGAGAGCAGGTGAATCTCCTCTCTCTCCCCTCTTTCCCTCCCTCCCTCTCTACTTCTCTCCCCCACCACCGTGTGTGTGTGTGTGTGTGTGTGTGTGTGTGTGTGTGTGTGTGTGTGTTTCTTCCTGGAAATTGAAAGTGAAACAGACTAGGAGCATGTCTAGGGCTCCTCCAGGAACAATAAGAAGGAGGGCGCACTATTGGCCCACAGCCTACAAGCAAAGCCTGGCAAGACTTCAGTGAACCAGGGCTACACACGAAAAAACCGTGAAACAGAAAATGCCCCACTCACCACAGCCTCTCTACCTGCTTTGCCCCGAGTCCAGACAGCAGATAACAAACCCCTACCGCAATGACAAGGAGCACCCAAGAGGCTAGGAGTTATCTCTTTCTGGGAACCTAGTCTAAGGCAAAGGCTAAGACACTCTCTACCAGGCATCCCAAGCAGGTAATAACATAAGATGATTGGCAGATTCATAAGAAGGGAATGAGTACAAGAAAATTTACTGCATTGGTCAGCCTTACAGCCCCATGTCTCCTTCAGAGCTGGTAGAAAGACCTGGGCTTTCTGATCTGGCATACACATTGTCCTGGAGGGAAATGGAGATGGAGGTTGAGGAACATGGCTATGAAGACCCATCTGGATGGATGAATTCTCTGCCATCATCACTGTGGGTCAAGATCCCATCAGGCCTTCCCCTTCCTTACCTGTTTGCTGACTTCTCTGCCTCTCACCCCCACTTCATGCATGCCTCATGCCAAACGCAGTGATGTTAAAACACAAGTCACACCATATTCATGGATGTGGTGTGTGCTGGGGCTAGACACCAGGGCATTATGTATTTTAAGGAAGCACTGTAGACCTCTGAGCCACACCCTTGACTCCACACACTGGATCCTATAACCCTCATCCCAGGAACCTCCAGTAGTCACTGCTCTTAGGATTATAGAAGAGAACCTATCCTATATAGTTCTGCAGGACCTTGGGCCTCTTTAGCCTCTTGTCTCCATCTCTTCCCTACAGACAGGCTGTCCTCCAGATCCTTGGTTGTGCAAGATCTCTCCTGTACTCCCCCCCGGGGGGGGTTGTTTATATACTGATGTAGTCACTCATTAAGATTTGGTACAGTTTATGATTATGAAGGTATGGTTGGCTGGAGGTTAATTGGATTGGTAGATGGTTATACCAGTCTTTCCAACACTCCACTGTAAGCTTTCTATTCTATTGTCAAGGAAGGGTCTTACTCCGTAGCCCAGGCTGAGCTTAAGCTGAATCCTCAGCCTCCCACCTAGCAACCGTATGGATGAGCAAGTAAGTTTCTTAGGCCAGAAACCGAAGATGCTTTTTTCCCTATTGTATAACTCATGTGCACAGCGCATGCTCCTATCATATAACTCATGTGCACAGCACATGCCCCCAAACATCAGTTGACCGAGAGAATGGGGAAAATGGTGCAGCCAGTTCGATATTGCAGGAATGCATTCTGGCAGGACTAGGAGCCAGGTGCTCTTCCTTCAAGCCACCATTCCAATCCTCCCGTCTAAGTCAGGTTTCACCCAGCCAGTTGGTGGTTGTCATGGAACGTTTAAGTTTATGTCTGTCTGTGTCTCTATGTGTACTGAGGGTGATGGTCACCTGTTGTGGAATATTTGTGGTCCGTGTAATAAAAAGCTGAACAGCCAATAGTTAGGCAGGAGGTATAGGTGGGACTGGGGGCAGAGAGAGAAATCTGGGAAGAAGAAGAAGAAAGGAGAAGATGAAGAGGAGGAGGAGGAAGAAGAGGAAGAAAAGGAAGAAGAAGAAGAAGAAGAAGAAGAAGAAGAAGAAGAAGAAGAAGAAGAAGAAGAAGAAGAAGAAGGAGAAGGA
>NW_004949099.1:40393022-40394526 GCF_000317375.1 Microtus ochrogaster | reverse complement strand
AGAAGAAGAAGAAGAAGAAGAAGAAGAAGAAGAAGAAGAAGAAGAAGAAGAAGAAGGAGAAGGAGAAGAAGAAGAGAAAGAAGAAGGAGGAGGAGAGAGGAGGCAGAGGAAGAGGAGGAAGAGGAGGAGGAGGAGGAGGAGGAGGAGGAGAAGAAGAAGAAGAAGAAGAAGAAGAAGAAGAAGAAGAAGAAGAAGAAGAGAAAGAAGAAGGAGGAGGAAGGAGGAGGGAGGAGGCAGAGGAAGAGGAGGAAGAGGAGGAGGAGGAGGAGAAGAAGAAGAACAACAACAACAACAACAACAATAACAACAACAACAACAACAACAATAACAACAACAACAACAACAAGGCAGAACTGCCAGCCAGACTCAGAGGAACCAGCATGGGTAATACAGACAGACAAGGTAACGAGCCATGTGACAGAACACAGATTAAAATAAATGGGTTAATTTAAGTTATAAGAGCTAGTGGGACAAGCCTAAGCTTTCATAATTAATAATAAGTCTCTGTGTCATTATTTATGAGCTGGTGGCCCAAAGAAAACCCCTTCTACAGTCATCTAGCTTCTAGATCCTGGCTAAGAGAATTGTACCCAGAAAAGTCTCTTGCCACATATAAAACTCCCTTGCCTGAGCACCCTTCTTTAGAAAAAACCATGGTTGCCTCTAACACCTCATTGCTGACCTAAAGGAACAGCAATGATATACTTGGTTTTTGCTTTTTAAAACAGGGTATCATGTAACCCAGGCTGGCCCCAAACTGGCTATGATTTACACACACACACACACACACACACACACACACACACACACACACACTGGGTAGAGTGGTGGGGGGAGGGAAAGAGAGAGGGAGAGAGAATAGAGGGATCCATCCTTCAGTCTGAGGAAAAAGAACATGCTAAGCTTACTCCAGATTAGGCACGCAGATGAACAAAGAATCTGAAGAGATGACTTGTACAAAGGGAGGCCATGGCCGGTGAGGGTGCTGGTCTCCCATGTCTCTGCAGCATCCTCCCTACAGAAGCTCATTTACCACTGGGACGCCCAGCTCAGGTTAGATGCCCCACCGTATCACTGAATGAAGACACTAATATACCTCTCACTGGTCTGGAGAGGCCCTTGGATGGCAAGGACACAGCCAGCTTACCTACAGGAGACGGGCATTTGTGTGAGCACTTATTTGTGACCCCTTTGAGGTCCATTATTCAATAATCTAACTTTCTAACGGAAGCCAGAGAGCAGAGCCAGGTTCTAGTGCCCTTTAAGCTCCCACAGCCTTACGTGGGACACAGATAGGTTCTTTACTTTTCTGAGGCTTTTTTTTTTAATCTGAAAATAACGTCAACCTAATATTTTTTTAAAATATTTATTTATTTATTATGTATACAATATTCTGTCTACATGCATGTCTGCAGGCCAGAGGAGGGCACCAGACCTCATTACAGATGGTTGTGAGCCACCATGTGGTTGCCGGGAATTGAACTCAGGACCTTTGGAAGAGCAG
>NW_004949099.1:40359530-40392922 GCF_000317375.1 Microtus ochrogaster | reverse complement strand
TATTTATTTATTTATTATGTATACAATATTCTGTCTGCATTTATGTCTGCAGGCCAGAGGAGGGAACCAGACCTCATTACAGATGGTTGTGAGCCACCATGTGGTTGCCGGGAATTGAACTCAGGACCTTTGGAAGAGCAGGCAATGCCCTTAACCACTGAGCCATCTCTCCAGCCCCTCAACCTAATATTTATCCAGCACTAGGAACTGAAGAGGTGATCCAGGATAAACCAGAAGTGGCCTTGTCCTGTCGAATGGAAGAAACCACAACTGTAGTTTGGAATACAGGTGTGGCTGAGAACCTCGGCACGCCACAGATAAAAACAACAGTGGGGTCTACTACGTAAAACGAGATACAGAGAGAATGGGCCATTTCTGCATAGACCTAGAGGATGAGAGATGGACAAGATGAAGTGAAGGGTCTAAGTGATGGACAACTGGTGTAAAAAACTAGCAGCCGGAAGAAGCTGGGGAGGAGAAGGGATCTGAAACGGTCCAGCACAGGTTGACCAAGGGATGGTTGGACCGGAAGAGAGGACACCCACTTTTGTGTCAATGGCTAGATACCATGCGCCAAGTAAGAGAGCACTTGGGTTATTCCGTGGGAAATGAGCACTGAGGAACTACAATCAAACCTCAGCGTTCCTCTCATACTCCAGATAACCTTCCTGGAGCCAAGGAATGGAAAGGTGGTTAGCCTACATATCTCATATTAGAGATGAGAAAACAAGGGCTGGGATCTCTAGGTCAGCAGTGGAATGCTTGCTTGGCATGCTGGAGGCCCTGGAGTCCATGCCTGGCACTGCATAAAACCACGTGTGGTTGGTACAACTCCTGCAATCCCAGCAATTTTAAGGTGGAGGATCGGAAGTTTAAGGTCATCCTCAGCAAGTTTAAGGCCAGCCTGAGATACATGAGACAGTGTCTCAAAACGAATAACAACCCCCAAACAAAACAAAAAGCACATTTAAGTCGACAAAGATAAGAGCTACAGCTGTGCTGGGCGGGGTGGCCTGTAATCCTCCTAGCACTTTGGAGGCCGGGGCAGTAAAATCCCTCACAAGATCCAGGCCTTATCCTGAGCTGTATAGTGAGTATAGCTGGCCAGCCTAGGCTACAGAGATAGGCAACCTTAACTCAACTGAAGATGGTACGCTGGTTCGTGCACCTGGCAGTGGCCAGGTCAAAAACCCTTTCCCTTCCTACGAGTGATGCCCTGCCCGCTTGCCCTCTGCAGTGGTGGTGATGGTGGTGTAACGAAATGACTAATGGATGCGGGGCTTGCAAGCATCCTGACAGAGGACGGGGGGTGCGGGGGGGGGCGTGGGGGGAAGCGCGCGGGGCAGCTGCCCAGGAATGCACCCCAGCCGGCCTGTAGCCTGCACTCTCCCAGGCCCTACGGCAGCCTCCCGGGTAGGTGGCTCCGCCTAGGATCTTTTTCTTTCCCTCGCAGACCTTACCTGCCTAAACAAACAGCCAGGGCCTCCCACCCGCTGCATGCCCGCCCCCGGGACAGGAAACAAGCGGTGACAGCTCCCGGCCCGCGCCTGCCGCGGACCCGCAGCCGGGTTAGCAACCCGGCGCCGAGGAGCTGCGATTGGCTGAGCGCGGCCCAAGAGGCGCCGCGCCGCTCCAATGGGCGGCCGCCGGAGGCCGCGGGGAGCGAGGTTTTACATGCCTGTGGTATTTGCTCAGAGGGGCATGACCACTTTGGGCAAGTCTTTAAATGTGAGTCAGCTTTCGGCCGATCCCTGGGAAAAATTCCTTCGGTGTTGTCAGGCAGGGCTAGCTAGCTGTAGCTTTTTTTTTCTTCGCCCCGACAATTCAAAAGGGATAATCCTACTGAATGGGAAAAGGCATTCGGACCCTGTCCGGAGGCTCCCCATCCAGAGGCCCCTTTAACTCTGGGGTGGGGGTGCTCCTCCTAGCTGATTTCTGTGGGGTCAGGACCCCAGCCCTCTTTGCCCCAAGCTCCCCCACCCCACCCCCATCCCGTCTGAAGCGTTGCACACATGGACCAGGGGACACCCAGGCCTCAGGGGCACAGTGCATAAGACAGGAGGAAGACTTGCTTCCCAGGGTCTGCCTCCTGCCCTCATGGCGACTCCAGGCTTGGATCCCGCGTAGAGGTGGTCCCCTCCCGCCTCTCTAAGCTTAGATTTCTCTTTGGCAAAGTAACCTGTCTTAACGCTAGTTTGGTCTTTCCAGCTTGCTTGGGCAAGCCCCTTCTGCATTCTTGGCCTCAGTTTCCACCGAAGAGGGTCAAGTTGGGTGTGGAAAGCGTCCCTAAACATCCTTCTGGTTCTACATGTGTCCCTCTGGAAGAGCCCGGTTCCTCGCTGCACAGCAGCCACGTGTCATCTCAGAGACACCCAGCAGCCGGGTGCAAAAGGGGTGGGGGCCACCAAAAAAAGGCTAAGGGCTGAAGGAAATAAGCAGGCACTTGAGGATTTACGTGTAATTTGGTTTTAAATGAACATCTTGTGGAGAAGAAGAGGCAATTTGGCACCTGCTGGTGGTGAGTTAATAGCTTAGGCACTTGGTAACGGGCACAATGCTGCGAAGAGACCATTAGTGCACGTGGCATGTGGCAAGCGTTGTGGGCAGGGCTGATGGCTTGGGAAGCCTCTCTGCAGCCAAGGCAGGCAGGCAGCGCTTTGCCTCATTTAGGAGGCTTTGCAATCTGGGCGTGGTGCAGCCCTTAGAGCCTTGCATCCACGGGAACAAGGGGGCACTGGGTGCTTCTGTGTGTGACCAGCATGGTTTGCCAGAAAGAATTCTGTACCCTGCTGCTAATCAGGTGTGGCCATGGACAAGTCGCTGGCCTGCCTGGGTCTCTTTTTTCCCTAGTTGTCGGGAGAGGTGTTAATTCAGTTACCCTCTTCAAGTGCCCATTTTCCCAAGCCCTGACCTCCAAATAAGTTATACACCATTTTTTGCTTGTTTATTTGTTTTTTTATCTGCTTGTCTATCTATCTATCTATCTATCTATCTATCTATCTATCTATCTATCTATCTATCTATCTATCTATGGAATAGATGCCACCTATGGCAGCAAGAAAACAACTCGTGTGAGTTCTGGGATTTGAACTCAGGTCATCCGACTTGGCAGTGAGTGCCTTTCCCCTCCAAACCATCTTGCCAGCTTTTGGCTATTATTTTTAAGTCGACAGAGGTAACCAATTGTTCATCGCACTGTATGGATGGCTAGAAATTGGGCGTCTGCTCCCACCGGATGAGACTGCAACAGGCAACAGGGCATTTGTTCCATGACAGGGTTTCCTCTCTCTTTTTTTTTTCTTTTGGTTTTTTGAGACAGGGTTTCTCTGTAGCTTTGGAGCCTGTCCTGGAACTCCCTTTGTAGACCAGGCTGGCCTCGAACTCACAGAGATCCGCCTGCCTCTGCCTCCCGAGTGCTGGGATTAAAGGCGTGCGCCACCACCGGCCGGCTTGACAGGGTTTCCTTGTTAGCCTGGGAACCAGCATTATTTTCTTCCTTTCCTCCTATCAGTGCCTACCCTGCCTTGGCAGCTTGAGCTGGCCACCATTCTCACCCTATTTTGTTTTCTCCGCCTCAGCTGGCTTCTTCCAAACTCTTGGGAGTCAAATAAATTGTGCTGTACCTCGGACAAGTTTGGAGACCCTGGAAATGAGACAGCATGTCTAAAAGAAGTAAAGTCAAACCAGACTGGTCATTTCCTTTCTCGCTTTCTGTAAGGAGTTCTGAGCATTACTGAGGCAGGAGAAAGGGAACAATCATGAAGGAAAGGATTCTTTTTTTAATTCCTCGGGCTAGAGAGATGGTTCAGTTGGTAAAGTATCAGGACCTGAGTTCAGATCCCTGGCATCCTGGTAAAAAGCCAGCATTTGTAAATACAGCGCTAGGGAGGACCCCTGGAGACTGCTGGCCAGCCGTTCTATCCAAGTCAATGAACTCCAGTTCAGTTCCTTGCCCCCAAAAATAAGATGGAGGAGAGGAATTGAAGAAGATATCCAACATCAATCAACCTTTGACCTCCTTGATCATCTGCATCTCCTCCTCCCCTCCCCTCCCCTCCCCTAAAAACTTAGAAAATGAACCTAAGCAGGGCGGTGGTGGTGCAAGCCTTTAATCCCAGCACTTGGGAGGTCCAAAATTTGGGGAAGTGACTGACTTCTAACCATTGGCCTGGTGTGGATACCGGAGTGGCCACCCTGCAGATCAGTAGTAAGCGGCCTTATAGTCAAAGTCCAGAAGAAGGCGATTGTGGACCCCCTTTTGATCGGAATTGCCAGTGCCCTATCAGACTTGAGCTCAGGGGAGCTTTGGGGATAGTGTGGCTGTTCCTTGCTCCAATGCTAACACTTGTCTTCAGTCAGCTTTAAAATAACTGGAGAGTGGCTGGTTACCATCTGCCTGGCTACATACCTGCTGATTTAAAGTGGTCTCTAAGAGTTTCTATTTGCCTTTCCTGGTGACCATAGATGCAGCTGAAGCCTGTTCACTGTACTGCCCCTTGCCAGGCATGTGAGGGTGTTTGATGGTGGTTAGGCAGAACCCTTGGTTGGGGGGCTCGATTTCCACCATCCTTTTCAAGGTGGGAGGGGCAGATTTCTCACAGTGAAAGAGTGTGTGCAAGTTAAAGGAAAGACATAGACAAGGTAGAAAGAGAAGAGAAAGCCCTTGAGGCTCCTAAGAAAAGCTATGCGGGACAACACAGTCCAGCCTGCTTCTTTTTAAGGTAATTGACATTGTACACATTTGTTTCATGTTGAACACACCCACGTCCTCCTCGCCTATCTGTACCCACGCCCAGCCCCGTGTATATAGTACAGATAGCTCCTAGTTCAGTTTACATAACCAGGGACACAGCCTCTCAATTACACTCCCAGGGCAAACATACCCAAGGCTGTTCTTTGGACTCCACGGAAGTGTACATCCTTCCTATAGGAGCTGGGATTTTCTCCAGTTCCTTTGATTTCAGCTGGTTCCTAGCCCATAATAGAAAGAGCAATTTACCACGGTCTAAGTCACACCATGAGCCAAGTCCGGAGCGAGGCGTCTTGTATGTTCAACAAACTCGGATAATATTATCACTGTAGCTAAAACCCCAACACGAGGATGTCTGAGTTTCTCTAGACAGTGATGCCATGCTGGATCTCTGAGACATCCCACTCTCTCCAGTTCCCTTCGGGAGTTGCTTTCTGTGAGAGCTCGGGACACCATCTGACCCTCTTTCCGTTCTGTCACACAAAGTCCATCACAGAAACCGTCTCATGTAGCAGTCCTTGCTAGAGGCCCCCTTACATGGCTTCAGGACTGAAGATGTGAACTAACTTATCTCCCCATGCATTTTTGAAGATCTTTCTTTTTAGGTCATTCATATGACCATTAAATTTGATCACTGCTTCCGCCAGGAGACTAATTTCTACTTTGTAGCAAGGCTGAAATATTCAAATCTGTCTTCTGTGTGTTAGTCCTTTGGATGTTTGGAGACCAATGTGACAGCATCCTTAATTCTCTTGTCCTCAGACTGAGCATGCCCAGTTCAGCATTTGCATCGGTACCACCATACTAGTGTCATTATAGGTCACATCTGAGCGAATGACAGAACTGTGAGCGTTGGCCATTTGCCAAGCCAACCCCCTTCGAAGATATTACCTATTTTTTTTTTTAATTTTACTTATTTATTATGTATACAGTGTTGACATCAGATCTCATTATAGATGGTTGTAAGCCACCACATGGTTGCTGGGAATTGAACTCAGGGCCTCTGAAAGAACAGTCAGTGCTCTTAACCTCTGAGCCATCTCTCCCAGCCCGATATTACCTATTTTTATACCCAACCTGCAAGCTGAGAACACTCCATTTTACTGAAGAGATAAATGAACTGGTGAGATGTGGGGCTTCGGCCAAGGTCATGCAGTTAGAAATGAGCAAAAGTGGTACTACATTAACTGGAGCCTTTTCTCAAAGAGACACACACTGTTTTCTTAGAGTGTCGCCAGGGTAGTGTACCTAAGATGTAGTCCCGCCATCTCTAACTAAGCATGATTTTATCTCTATGGTCTCATGTCTTGTTTGCTAGAAACTTTTCCCTCTCCTTAGCCTGATTCTGGCTACAGATTGTTACGGCATAGGAGCAGTTTTTCCACTTAAAGAAAGAGAAATAGAGCAGAGATGTTGGTGGTTTCTGCCTATGCTCACTCAGGGACACAGCATACAAGTCCAAATGGAATCTTCAAATCCCCCACCCAGGCAAAGATTGCTGATCATAAAGGTCTGTGTGTACGGTGGAAAGGTACTAGAAACATCTGTCACTTTTCCTTAATATTGTTGGAATACAGGAGCCCTCTGGTGGCCAAAACAGTAGTAGGAAGGTGTCCTTGGGAACTTGAGGTTTGCCCGAGTGAATCCTGGTGATTTGAGCCCTCATGTGGGGTCACACCTCTCTCACCTAGCCTCAGTCTTCCTATTTTCATGGAGGGTGACCTGCTGTTTGAAGTCTCCTCCGCATTCTGTCTCCGCTGGAGTTTCTCCTGGCTACGCCTTTCCCTCCAGCCCCAGCTGGCCCTGTTGATCCTCCTGAAATCTCTCCTTCTCACCATCTTTGGCCTCAGGGAACCCTCCCTGAAATGGGGCCAGGTCCTCCATGGCAGATGCTGAGTGACAGCTGTTGCAGCTACTTCAGCAGCGTGGAATTCACATCCCTCTTGGGTGGTTAGAAGCGGTGGATGGATTAAGCAATGATATTTGTTGATAAGCAAGCATGGGCAGCATCTTGCTAGACTATGATCTCCCAGAATCCAGCTTGCAGAAGAGCAGGTAAGCGTCTACTTATTACCTGGTTCCTGGAGTTGGCCTGCTGTGCAGAACGGGGCTCTTCTAGGTTTCTAGGGTATCCTTACATTGTACGGATGTCGGCTTGCATAATCTGCACAGAATGTTTTGTCTTCTGTAAGGTCATGCCACACAACAAGCGGCAGGAATTGAAGGTGCACACACTAGCTCTCCCAGATCTTCTTCATGAGAATGGACCTGTTGATTCAGAGGCAGAAGGCCACTGCAGTCCAGAGGCAGAAGGTCACTGGTGAATCAGTAGACCGAAGTGAATCAAACAAAGGGAAGGAAGTCAAGATGGGCCAAGGACAAGGGGCCGACATTTTGACTAAGATTTTTGATAGGATTGCCTTGGCTTCACGTTTAATAAGCTAACAAGGCAATATTACACTTGGTCTGCACTTTGGACCGTTGAGAAAAAAAGACATTCTATAAAATGAAACAGGTGATTTTATTGCATTATAGTGTTTAACAATTAGTGGCTTAATCACTGGGTGATCAGGCGAGATAGGCCAATGCATTAGCCTCACCAGGGGCAATCAGAGTAGTTTTCCCAGGGTCCTGAGTATGTTGCAACGGTGGAGGAGTGATGCTCCTGAGAAAGGCATGGCTGGAGAGGGTGGCCAGCTCTCAGGAGGTGTTCCTCCGTTAGTGTGGACCATCCTAGGGGCCCACCCATTGGAGGACTTTGGGAGAAGTGACAAAACGCAGTTGGGAATCTATTTCCACAATTGCCCCAGGAAGGAAGCCTTCTATCAAGCTTGATGAATTTTTCTTCTTGAGACAAGTTCTCAGTGTCTGGTTCTGGCTACTCTGGATATTACTCTGTAGATCGCACTGGCCTCGAACTCACAGAGATCTTCGGCCTCTGCCTTCCAAGTACTGGGATTCAAAAGAATCTGCCATGATGCTCAGACCAGATTTCACTTTTTTTTTTCTTATTGGTTTGGTTTTTCCAGGACAGTGTTTCTCTTTGTAGCCTTGGCTGTCCTGAAACTTGCTCTTAGACCAGGCTGGACCCGAACTCACAAAGATCTGTCTTCCCACACCTCCAGAGGGCTGGGAATAAAGGTGTGCACTGCCATCACTCGGCCAGATTTTACTCTTGAAAAGAGGAAAATGTAGGTGAGACCTACAGGCATGTGTGAGGGAGGCATTTTGTAAGTGCATGCAGGTGGAAGTGAGAGAACGTGGTGAAGTTGGTTCCTTGTTGCCACATTTAGGTAGATTGTGGGGATTGAGCTCAGATCATCAGGTTTGGCAGCAGGTGCCTTTACCAGCGGAGCCACCTCACAGATCCTAATGTCCTTACTCTTTATCGCCTAGCAAACCACACACACCCAGCCTCTAGTTTCCCATGTTATTTACTGGATTCTCTGTGACTTCATTATTCTACCAAGAACCCTCATGGTAGAGGCTTTGGACCATGTAACCCAGCTTATGCTCCACTATGTCCATAATGATGCCCTCTTCCAAAATGGCTGTAGGAGCCCTTGACTGTGGTTTCCTGAGTGCTCAACAGGACCTTGACTTTGAAGGCCGAAGTGTGTGTGTGTGTGTGTGTGTGTGTGTGTGTGTGTGTGTGTGTAGACAGGAGGAGCCATGTGTGGATTCATCATCCCAGCCTCTTCTTAAGGGAAGACTACTAGCACTTCAGGAGTGAAAGGCACCATAAAGAGGCCCAGGGCCTCCTCTGTGTTTCTTTCTCCACCTCCCTTTACAAGGAATTGTGGGAAATTCACCATGATCCTGGACTTGGAAGAAGAGAAATCATACAGGCTACACACTCCATCCCTTGCTCCCAACCCAAGGTTGAGCAGAACTCTCAAGACCTGTTTTTTTTTAAATGTTCTTCACTTCATGAGGATTAAAAAACTCTCCCTTTTCACAAGGCAAGATTTGTGCTTTTTTATGAAAATGGCTATGACAGTAAAAAGAAAAGGCTGGAAAATTTGGGCACCAAGCTGAGCTTCTATGAAAGGTTAAGATTTCTCAGCTGGTATTTATAATAAAGGAGTATTTAAATTGTGGTGACAATGTAACAAAAAAAAAAGATTAAATCCAAGAGTAATGGCATTCCAGGCCACCATCCAGGGGTATCAACCAAGAGGCCAGCATTGTCAGTTATAGAATCACAGCAATGTTTTGGCTTTATGCTTGGTTTTATTTATTTCTGCATGACAGACAGAGGTGTATGTACATGCATGTATTAAGATATGCATATCTCGTGTGTGCAGCAGCCAGAGGAGGAGACAGAATGTCCTGTTCTATCACTCTCATCCTTGAAGTAGGGTCTCTCAATCAAACTGCAGCAAGGTTGGCAGCCAGCGGACCCCGGAGATCCTCCTGTCCCCACCTCGCACAGTACTGGGTCTAAAGTCAGGTCTATGACTGCACCTGGCTTTTTACACGGGTATGGGTGTTCACTTGTCCCCTTGCCTCTGAAGAGAGGAGCCCAGGGCGACTGCCTTCCTGGGAGCAGCCACCTGTGGGTTCTGTCCTGTTGGACATACCCATGGGCTACAAGCAGCTGAGCTGAATGGACCATCCACCATCTTTCTGTCCTCAGAGCCAGGTGCTGATGTGGTCAGATGAGCAGTTACGAGACAAGCCTGAAGAGGGTGTGGGGGTGCGCCGTTGGGAAGGGCTTCTGTTTCTGCCCTTTGTGGAGAAGATGCAGGAAGCCCAACATGATCATTTCTCTATATGCGAAAGTCATGCATAATATGAGATTATCCTTTTTTGTATGAAAACAGTCTGGGCCTTCTTAAATGAAGGAGTTTCCAGAGGCAAGCAGACCTCTGTGAATTTGAGGCCATCCTGATCTATAAGAGCTAGTTCTGGGACAGCTAGGACTGTTACACAGAGAAACTCTGTCTTGAAAAACCAAATAAATAAATAAATAAAATAAAAGGAAAAAAAATAAAAATAAATAAAAATAATAAAACGATTTCTCAGCAGTTACAAGCATTGGTGGAAGGGGAAACAGGGGCCCTTCCTGACTTTTCGCACACAAACATTTTTTTTTTTTTTTTTTTGGTTTTTCGAGAGAGGGTTTCTCTGTGGCTTTGGAGCCTGTCCTGGAACTCGCTCTGTAGACCAGGCTGGTCTCGAACTCACAGTGATCCGCCTGCCTCTGCCTCCCGAGTGCTGGGATTAAAGGCGTGTGCCACCATCGCCCGGCGGCACACAAACATTTTAAGTGGATCATGAACCCCTGTCTGTTCTCCTAACAAAGTGGGAACATCACTTTGCCAGGGGTTGTCAGCGTAGGCTTTGGAGGCAGGAGACTGGTTGGGCCCTTAACTCAGATAACTGATGGAGAGGCTGCCTGGACTTGATTGATGTGGGGTTATCAATGGAAACGGTCTCTCTTCAGTTCTGATAACCAAGGCACAGTATAAAGGAGTTATCTTTGCCAGACCTGCAAAGTGGGAAGTCTTGGCAACAGCTCTGGGCGAAACTAAGAACAGGATGAGGCCAAGTACAGGGAGCGTCACTGGTTTCTGATGAGGGGGTGCATATCAGAGGTGCGTGGCCTTTGGGTGGCACTTGGCATGAAAAGGGAAAGTGAGACTATTTCCTATCCAGAGGGCCGTGGAAAGGCTGAAGGAGGAGGTGGGGTACCATTAAGGCCCTTTAAAGAGGTCATATTCAGCGGTGGAGTGGGGACATCATCAACACTGAAGAGACCCGGCGTTGTAGAACGCAGAAATACAAACATACCTGAAAGTTCTCTCAGGCGACTTCGTTGCTTTTCTCGGGTGTATTTAACAAACCAGGCCTGACTCAGGAGCGGGTGGGAAGGCGTGTCTCTACCAGAGCAGCAATATGGTTTTAGGGCCAAAAGGTGGAGTCTGGAGTCAAACAGACTCAAGTCGGCATTAGGATCCAAATTACTAACCGTGGCCTTGTAGCGCACGAGAATACCCACCTTCTGTGATTCTCAAAGAGGAAACGAGACAACGGACGTGAAAGTCCTAGTCCAAAGCTTGGCACAGTGCAATCAGTACCGGTGATGACTCATCTCCCGGCCGCAATGGCTGTGGGGAGCTTGGTGGGCGGGGATTAGCCTGTTAATGACAGCGGGCGAACAAACGTTATGCACACAGTTGCCATATGTTAGGTGCCTTCCCGTTACAGGGATTGATTAACCAGGTCGTGTGGTTCCAATGAACGATGGTAAAAATGTGAGTTGTTATACTCATAAGTAAATCAGAGGGAGCGGTCAGGACGTCTAGAAACAGGGCATGAAGTGAAGGGCAGGGAAAGGAAAGCGTCATTTGGACCCTCACTCTTTGGCCTGCCTTAGTTGTCAACCGTGGGTAAGGAGTGGGAACTCTGGGTAGGAATTCATTCAGTCATTCTGTCACTCATTCATTCAACATGGAACCACACACAGCTAGCCTGTGACATCCAGTCACTTTCTTGGCAACTGTGGAGCTCGGCAAAGATGAAGTTCCTTCCCTCAGGGGAGGCAATAAACAGACACGGAAATAGATACCACTGTGTCAGGTGGTGATAAGACATAAAACCCGATAATAAACCAGGGCGAGGGAGTAGCAGGATTGGAGGTGGCTGTTTCAGATAAGAGGACTGTCTCCCCCGGGAGAACACTCCCAGGTAAAGACCTGAATGGGGAGGGGGGTAGTCATGTGAATTCCGTGGGGCAGAGAGAAACGAGCATAAGAAGTCCTTAAGGTGGAATGGGATGGTGCTGGGTCTGCTGTGTGGTATCCATTGTATAGAGAGCCATGTTCAGTTTCTCCCCAAATGCAGAGAAATAAACAATGAGAAGAGCATCTTCAGTAGTGAACTTCCCAGCAGCCCCAAGGCTGCCTCTCAGGGTAAGGCCCACTGTGGGGACTCAGACTCGGGGAATCAGAGACCAGGCAAGTTTTCTAAGACAATTGGTGACTTGTCTGAGTGTGAGAAACGAGAGCCACACAGAGTCATGTGGCTTTGGACAGTCTGTAGCTGTTATTGCCAGATGCCCACATTGGAACCCACTATCAGCCTCAGAGGAGTGGGAAAATGCCCTTCTCTCCCTTTGGTCACTAACCTGTCTGGGATCATTTTATAAACATTGATATATCAGCTGCCCTTAAGAAGATTTGCTTTTCTCAGCAGTATTGTCTGTGTAGGAGACCCGTGAGGACAGGGACGGCATTCGATTCATAGAATTCCCGTGGGAATTAAGTGTGTAACACAGCTGGAATAAAAGAAGACCAAACTGGTGTTCATTACCAATAACACGAGTTTACTATCTACTCAATAAAAGGTCAGCTATTTTATTTATTTGACATTTTTAGCTTGTTCAAACTTCCCGTTACCTTGGGTTACAGGTTTGGGAAAACAGCAAACAAGCCTTTTGCTATTTCTTCCGTCCCTTAACACAGCCCTTTACACTTTCTCTAACACTGATGGGTCTTATAGACCCATGGGGCAGCAGGGAACACCCTGGTAGGGGGAGTGCTTTCTAATATGCACTGACAGTGTTACCTTGTAACCTTACCCCCAAGAAACCAAGGCTCCTCATCTGAAAGTTCCAGATGACATTCTTGTATTTTATAAAGCACTGCCATGAAGTGCTAGGAAGACTCAGTCAGTCTGTAAACTGTGGAGGACACAGGTCTCATTCCCAGCACTACAGATAAGAAAGTAAACACACCATCACCAGGGACTTTCACACTGGCTACCTCCCAATCAGTGTGAGCTACCTCTGAATGAAGGTCTCCAGTTGCTGACTCTTTTGGTTGTCTGCTTCTTTGTTTTGAGACAGAGATTCACTAGGTTGCCTCGAACTCTCAAACCTCCTGCCCAAACAGCAGTGTGTTTCGCTGCTGATGAAATAATATCAACTCAGTGGAAGGGAAGGGTGAGGAGCAGGGAAACCAGGATGCATGGGTCTGATGGAGGAAGGGATGCGCAGATAATGTTAGTGGTCTACTGAAGGGTTACAAGGTACGCAGGAGGGTAGCATTCAGAATTGATGGAAAAGATGAAATCTCCTTACTATGGCTACCCTGACGAGTGGCTGTTTGCCCATCCAATGTGTGTGCTCCTGTTTCCACTGGAAACTTGGTCAATGTTGGCAGAATGAACAGGGTTGCTTTTCTTACACAGTGGGGAAGTGTACCCCATCCTGAAGGCAAAAGGCCTCCGAACCAACAGCTGGAGGACCAAGAGGAAGATGGAGAAAAGTCGGATCACAGCTTAGAGAAAGCAATGAACTTGGCTTGGAAGGAGCTTGTCTTGCTCCAGACCCCTTGGGGTTTTACACCAGGACCCGACTGTGACACTGTGCTTAGCATAAGCTCTGGCAGGAGGCTTGGACTCAGCGGGGCTGAAAGGAGCCTGGACCCTGTCATTGAGACCATCCAGCCAGGCTCACTCTGTCCTTTGTCAGGGCCCAAGAGGCTCCGTATCGTTACCCCAGAGCGTTCTGCTTCCCTCCGGCCTCATTACGCAGTACATTAGCTGTGGGAACGAAACCCATTACAAAAAAGAGGGGGTGGAATTGGCACACGGGGAAAGAGGCCTTCTCAGATCAAGCTAACAACTTGTGCCTATTAACTAAAGAAGATCATTAGAAAACTCCCATCTCCTCTCCCCTGCCCCGCCCCCTCCCCCACCACTTGCCATGTCAGATAGAGTGGAGCTCACGTGAATTGCCTGTTTTTTGCGCGGCCCACAGCCATTAAGGGGCCTGGCTCAGGGCTTTGCAGAACAGTGAGCTTGGGGTGGGAGGACTTGCTTGGACGTTGGGCTGTCTTTTGTTTTTATCGTTACTTGAATTCATCTTCTGTTGGGCAGTGCTGAGGATGGAACCCAGGCTCTCACGTGGCTGGACAAGGGCTCTGTAACTGAACTACACCACCGGCCCCAGAGCCTTGTTTTACATGAACAAGATGTCTCTCTTAAAGATGATTCTTTTGAAGATTAGTGAAGACAGTGAGCAAAATGAAGTCAGTTCCACTTCGGATTGTTGTCTAGCCCAACATGACTAGAGAGAGGGGAAAGACGGTCTTCTGAGGTCCCACAGTACGAATTGTTTCTTTGAGATTAATCCATTTAAACCTACTTTTTACAGGTGGGGGCCAAGGCCCAGTGAGAGCCAGTGCATCCTGGTCTTTATGAGAAGTGTTCCATCTTGTGATGGCAGGCCTGGGGCCTTTCTCTCCCAGCAAGCTATCTCTACTGTGCTAATCTTCCATTTTCTTAAAAAATATATATTTATTTTAGTGTGTGTGTGTGTGGGGGGTACCTTCAGATGTCAGGTCAGGAGAGGGCATCAGCTCTTCTGGAACTGGAGTTACTGGCAGTTATGAACATCTGAATTCACTCCTCTCAAAAGTAGCATGTGATTTTAATTGCTGAGCCATCTCTCCAGGCCCTCATCTTTCTTTTTTAGGTTTCCATGGGCTTTCTTATAGCCTGACCATCTCCTTAACTATGTTCCCCAGTTGGAGAATGTCTTCAAAGAAATCTAGTCAAGCCCCTTAGATTTTAAGCCACAGCTGAATATTGAGCATTGAGTAGTGGCCTTGTCTCTTGCAATTGCAGAATAAAAATAGTAAATCTTCTGCAAGGCTGGGCGTGGTGGTGCATACCTGTAACCCAAGCACCGAGAAAGTGAGCAGGCGCAGGAGGGTCAGGAGTTCAAGGTCATTCTCAGCTTCTTAGTGAGGTTGGATCAGCTTGGGCTGTGTGAGGCCCTGTTTCAAGAAGCCAAAAATAAACACATACACAAAGAAACAAACAAAAGAAAAGCAATCTTACATCAAGTGTGGGTCCTCACAAAGGGCTGGCTGAGCCTTTGGGGTGTTACTCCTTGCATTTCTTAAATACGAGGGTCTCTGCTGCCACTTGTCTTGCCCCATGTCTCCCTGTGCGCACCCACCTTTTGCCCCCAAGAGCATTTTCCACCCAGAAAGTGATTGACTGGGCCAGTATGCTTTTGTGTCTATGCCAGCTCGCCCCTCTGCGTGTTCTGCAAAAGTCTCCAATTGCTCCACTGAAGAGGGGCCTGTGTAGGGGCCATGCCACGCATGGCTTTCGGTCCCCAGCCTTGTAAGATCCTCGGAGTCAACCTACTGGGGGAATTTCCTTGCCCTGTGCTGTGGTGGGACCAGACTTCCCCCTCCATCAGCATGGTTTGCTGTGTTCTCTAACAAGGTCTGATTAGCATTCCCTTTTCAGGGACTCCTCCAAAGTCCCAGCTGCACCGATTGTGGGCAGCCAAAGCAATCGGGCGGGCACCGTGGTGACTCAGGAAAGCAGCTGACGGAGTGCACGCAACACAGGGGTAAAGGCTTTCTGAGAGCCTGGAGAGACCGCTCCAAAGAAAGGGACATGGGAAGGTTACTTGAGGAGACACTTGGAGAGTGAAGACACAGGATGCAGACTTAAATGATCAGAGAAGGGATAAAAATACCTCCTACTAACGATACTGAAAAAGAGAAAAGGAAACAAATACAAAAAGAACATGCCTAGAAAGAAGGTTGCAAAAAAAAAAACAAACAAAACAAAGCAAACAAACAAAAACCATCTTTTCCTAGAGCAATGACTAGAAAAGGAAAGATCGGAGTCTTAAAAAGTACAAAGGTAGAGAGAGAAACTTCCTTTCCCTGGTCTTTGCTATATTG
The DNA here is from genome assembly GCF_000317375.1 of Microtus ochrogaster. Lineage (NCBI taxonomy): Eukaryota > Metazoa > Chordata > Mammalia > Rodentia > Cricetidae > Microtus > Microtus ochrogaster. The sequence continues at coordinate 40,377,454 of NW_004949099.1, read as the reverse complement.
CTGATTCTCTTAATATCTTTCTGTCCTCACAGACGGCAACTCAGTCACTTGGATTTTACTCCTGGAAGAGCCACAAGTTGAATGAATTCTTCACTGGAGCTGATAACCCTTGCTTTGAGACTACCTCCAGATGCCTCTCCATGTTTCCGACTTTGTCCCCAGCGCCCTGTACTTCTGCTCACCTGCCTTCCCTGTTTCCAAGCCATTTTAGGGTCAAGGTGATTCAGCACAACAAGCATTTCATTCTAACTAAGAGTTTAAGATCTAGAGTCCTGTGGACTTGTGTCTGGATTTGAACTCTGAGCACAGAAGATCTAAGCAATTATAGTGAAGTTGCTACCCTCTCTAAGTGTCTTTGATTCTAAAACAGGACTCTATGATCAGCCACAGAGAACCGCTGTAAGGCACCTACCATGAAGTAATTTCAAAATACATCTAGAAAGATTATGCAGTGGGCCAGGAGTTGGGAGGTCTGGTGTTCAGAGGTGTGCGGGTTCTAAAAGTGCCCCTGCTGCCTTTTCGGTATTCACACCTAGAAATCACACCACAGCCCACCAGGGCTTCACTTGGCTCCTCAGTCGGCAAGATGGAAGCAAATGTCATCCACCTCATCACATGGACTAAAGATACACGCTTACGTGGTCTCGCTATGCAGTTCAAGGAGCACTTAACTTGCGATGCTCCTGTGTCAGCCTTCCCAGTGCTGAGATTACAGTTGTGTGCTACCATTACAGAGCAGCTGTGCACAGAGAAAGGCACACATTGAGATACACAGCCGTGATGATTTTATCTTTGTTTGCCCAACTCTCATTTTATCCCTGACTTGAATGACAATAACAGGTCTCTTAATTTTCTCAGACCTCTATTTCCCCATCTATAAGGAAGGGATTAGAAGCTAGACATGGTGCTACACATGTATAAGCACAGTACTTCGAAGGTGGAGAGGCAGGGGATTCATCAGTCCAGTGCCAAGATACACAGCAACTTCAAAGACGGCCTAGGTTAAGTGAGACTCTGTCTTTTTCTTTTTAATTAATTAACTAATTAATTAATTTGACTTACCAACCACAGTTTCCCCTACCTCCTTTCCTATGATTTCCTCCCCCCACCTTCTTTCTACCCCCCCAACTCCTTCACCTCCATTCAGAAGGGATAAGCCCCCCTCATGGCAGTCAACAAAGCATGGCATATCAAGTTGAGGCAGAATCAAGCTCCTCCCCCTTGCATCAAAGCTGGGCAAGGCAGCCCACCATAGGGAATGGATTCTCAAGAGCCAGCTTATATGTCAGGGACAGGTCCTGGTCTCTCTGCTAGGGGCCTCACAAAAGACCAAGCTATACAATTGTCACTCAGATGCAGATTGCCTGGGTCAGTTTTATGTCGGCTCCCTAGCCATTGGTCCAGAGTCCAAGAGCTTCCATAAGCTCAGGTCAGCTGTCTCTGTGGGTTTCCCCATCGTGGAGACTATGTCTTAAAAATTTAAAAAAAAAAATGGACTAGAACTAGACTTTCCATCCCATGAGTATAAAAACTTCCTGTTTTTGTAAGTTTTTTTTCAAAAATGCCTAATGGATAAATTGGATACCTAGAGATGCCCCATGAGTGCCCCCCCTACACTCTTGGTTCTTCTTGCCCCTTTGTCTACCTCCTGGGGATCCCCAAACTTACTGTGCTTAAACAAAATGTAGAAATTCCTATCCCCAATGCCGAAGAAATTTCCCCAAGTTGGCAGGCCACAGAATAGTGAAACAGGACAGATATGATTTCCAAGAAGAGGATGAAAAGCTACTGAGATGAGAATCAGGGTTTGGATCCCCAGAAACCAAGGTAAAGTTCTGGATGAACATAGCAGCCCACCTGTGTGTAATTCCAGGCCCAGAGGCAGAGGCTCCGCAGAGCAAGCTGGCTAACAAGACAGCAAAACTAGCATATCAGGAAGCCCTGGGTTTTACTGAGAGACCCTGTCTCACTGAATAAGGCAGAAGAGTAATGGAGAATGACTTCTGATATCACCCTTAGGCCTACACACATACACACATACACACACACAAACACACACAGACACACACACAGGCACGCACGCTCACATGTGCACAAAAAAAAAAATGGGAAAGGAAGAAAAAGAAGCCACTGACATGCAAAGCAAAGTCCAATTTGCCCAAATTAACACAGTGATTATATAAATTTTGGTCAAGAGAGTAGACTTTGGAGTGAGCCTGCGGAGAGCTTCATGTTCAAGCTTTGCTGTTCAAACATTCTAAGTTCAGGCAAATGTTGGGGTCCGGTGCCAGCCTCAACCATAAATTATTTCTCGGGACCAGAGGGGAGGTATGGGAATAAAGACACAACTCACATGGCTTTATCGGGAGGGAGTTTTCAGGGATCCCTCATGAAATCCTGAGTTCACATCCTAAAACTCCACCTGCATTTATTCTCCAAACAGCTTTTATACCAAAACGTAAACTGAGGGGAAAATTCATTAGCATTCTGTTTCTGGGGTAGCGGGACTAAAGTCACATCCTTCAGCAACTATGGCTGCTCTGTCACCTAGGCTGGATTAACCTCTCTTCCCAGGCTATCTCCATAATTACAAAGAAAGAGCAGGGGGGGCTGGAGAGATGGCTCAGAGGTTAAAAGCATTGACTGCTCTTCCAGAGGTCATGAGTTCAACTCCCAACAACCACATGGTGCCTCACGATCATCTGTAATGAGATCTAGTGCCCTCTTCTGGTGTTCAGGCAAACATGTAGACAGAACACTATATTTAATAAATAAAATAAATTTAAAAAGAAAAGGGGAAAAAAAAGAAAGAGCAGAACAATATTAGCATATCCTGACTCTCTGTTAGGGATGGTAACAGTGTGGAAGGCTAGGGGACCACCTTCTGTGTGGCAGAGGCAAACTATGGCCTGAGAGTCTGACCACCATACAATGTAGACATATGGGCCTGGATAATATATGGCCCAGCAGGCAAAACCTTCACATGGCTCCGAATGGATTTCCCATTGTGTTGTCTCAGTTTGCTTTCTGTTTCTGTGATAAAGACCATAGCCAAAGGCAACTTTGGGAAGGGATGGTTCATTTCATCTTACAGTTATGGTCGGTCATGGAAGGCAGTCAAGGCAGGAACTCAAGGCAAAAACCTGGAGGCAGGAACTGAAGAAGAACCATGGAGAAATGCTTGCTTCTCCTGGCTAGCTCACGTTGCTCTTGTCTAGTCCACAAGGACCATCTGTCCAGGGATAGTACCTCCTGGGGACTGGGCTCTTCCATATCCATCACCAATCAAGAACCTGCCCACCAGGTGTGATCTGGGGCTGTTAGGACTGGAAGAGTCCTGGTGAAGATAGAATGGGACCATCTGTACAAAGTGTTGAGCACGGTGACCAGCACCTCATAAGCCCTCAAAGTATTGGCCAGTGCTATGATTAACATTTATGTTACTATCACCATGAGGACTCACAGAAGAAATATGTGAAGGGCCTGGTTTGGGGTTAGGCAGTAGAGCAGTAGTAGAGACTGCCATATGTGAGGCCCTAGGTTCAATCCCCAGCACTGACAGAGAACTCAAAGAGACTTTAAAGGGTGGAGAATAGGTTTGGGAGCAGAAATGGGTATCTAGGAAATAGCAAACATAGATATTCTACCAAGGAATCCAACATCTTTATATTTTCAATATTTCCTGTGACATAGTATCATGTAATCAGGATTCATCAGAACAAGCAAGATTTTCTAGGGGTGGACCATAAAATAAGGTGAGATTCCTGGATTCTGATACTTTCTGTGCCCCCAACTAGTGACCTACCTTGTCAATTGCTTCAGGCATTGAATGCTACCTCCTTTGAAGTTCCATCAGTCTCTTTCCAGCTGTGATGGACAAGGACGCTTGCACAGCTGTTCTTGGCTTGGGAGAGAGACTGTACTTAGCTGGGAGGTGGTGGCATACGCCTTTAACCCCAGGACTCAGGAGGCAGAGGCAGGCAAATCTCAGTGAGTTTGAGGCCAGCCTGGTCTACAAAGCAAGTTCCAGGACATCCAGGACTGTTACACAGAGAAATTCTGTCTCGGGGGAAAAAAATAGAGAATCCGTACGTAGGCATCACACCCCTCCCCCTCCTGTACCAGCGCATCTCTCAGAGGACTGTCGCAAGCCCTCAATGTCTTGAGAGAGCCCATTCTGCTTCCCACACACACCGCTTGCACATTTGGACATGCAGGTACCATATGGAGAACTTCAAATGCACGATCCAGTTTGAAAGTCACAATAGCAGCATGACCTCAGCAGGATGATCCCATCTTATATGATGCACACAGAATGAATTCTCAGCTCGAGGAGATTGAAGATCTTGCTCCAGATCACACAGTCGGTATGTGAAGGCAGGGCCCACACCCTGACCCACCAGGCCCCAGCATCAAGGCCGCCCTTACTTTCCACAGGCCGCAGATCACAGACATTGTGCTACTGCGTGATCACACCAGAGTATAATACAAGGTATTGCATTTGTTACATCATGTTCCAGGGACCCCTACAAGATTTTACCTGCTCTCCTGATCTTAGAAGCCCTTCTCAGACTCTGTCCAGCCTCCCTTCCCAATCCTGCCACTCTGAGCCTCTATTCTAAAAAGACAGCCTACAATGGACACCGCATTGCTGGACTCAAGGCCCAGTCTATGGTCAACACTGAACTAACACAGTAGCCAGTGGCCTCTACTGAGCACTCAGAATATGGCCATTTTGAATTGAAATGTACTATGGACATAAAAAGTAAAATATCAGACTTCAAAGAAGGGTATTACATGGGTAAAAGGAACACCAAATGCCACGCTGGTTGCCTTTATATCACTTACATGCTAAAATGACTGTGTTTAAGAAATACTGGGGCAAGTAAGATATCATTGTAATCTATTTCACCTCTTTGTTATTTTTCATATCTAATGCGTTAGAATAGACAGGCCTGGAATGAAGTCACCTGGGTCTTAATCCTAGCTCTAACATATACTACCTGGATGACTTTGGACTTGTCCACTCATCCTGATGTCCCCAACTTCTACATGTGTATAATGAGGACAGTAGTGATGGGACCTGTCTTAAAAAGTTGCTGAGTCTATTACGTATTCCTCATGAAGGCCAGGTTCTTCTTTCCTTCCCCTTCCCTCCCCTCCCCTTTCCACCCCTATCTTCCTCTCCCCTCTATCTCTTTCTGCATTAGTGACTGTTTCCTCTCCCCTCTGCATTACTATGATCCATGCAACTTGTAGAAGGAAGAGTTTAATTTGGCTTCTGGTTCCGGAGGGGTAGGAGCTCACTGCAGCAGGAAGAAATGGTGGCAGGAGAAGGAACTGAGCGATGGCATCTCAGCTGTAAGAATGGAGGAGAGATGAACTGGAAGTAGGGTGAGGTGATAGAGTCTCAAAGCTCACCTCCAGTGACACACTTCCTCCAGCAAGGCTCTACCTCCCAAAGGTTCCACAATCATCCCCAAATAGTGCCACTAACTGGGGACCAAATGCCAGAGCCCTTTTCAACTCACCCTTTCCTTCCCCTCCCCTTCTCGTCCCTATTCTTTCCTTTCCCTTCCTTTTTTGGTGCTAAGGATTGAACTCTCACACATGCTAGGCAAGGACTTTGCCACTGAGCTCTGTCCCCAGCCCCTAGATTCATCCATTACCTATTATGATATTTTTGAATGTACTCTGTATCCCCTAGATTAGCATGGCTTGTTGACCATGTCCCTTACATTGGCATAAACTTCCTTACCCTGTGTCAGTACCTAAATAGAGTTCGGTTCTCCCTGAGATTGGGTTCTGTGATTACTTCCCCTTGTATTTCCCTCCCTGCGAAGTCCACCCTAGATCTAATACACAGAGATCGGATGCCCAACTGGCTTTGCGTAAGTAAATGCACAGAGTCCTGAGTGCAGGATTCAGCTGGGCTGAAAAGTTCCTGCTCCGAGGAGCTGCTCCACCCAGATCCCTTTGGAAGTTACCTGCTGAGTGTGCATGTGAGTCCTTTCTAGAACTGCTGTCCCTGAAACAGGACCTATTCATGGACCATAATGGCTGATATGGGGATATAAAGACTCACAATGGGACAATAACAGTGACAAGTGGAGTTAGCTGGCAACTTCGGACCATAGTGCATTCTGGCTCCCCACCCTGTTTGGTCCTGCTTCCCTCAGTCCAGCAGGTGTGGATGCAAGAATCCCCACCTAGCTTCCAAAAATGGCTCCTTCACTAAACTCTTGGTCCCTAAGTCTGCATCCTGGAAAATCTGACTTGCAATCCCCAACACCTGGCTGTAGATCCACGGGGCCAATGGCTTTCAGAATCCAGGGTCCACTTTCTTCCTGTTGCTGACCCCTCTCTCAATGCTGGGACCTCAAACGTGCTCTGAGGGGACTGGAATCATGGCCCACTTCTCCAGAGACTCTTCTTGCTGTTCATGTGTCGTTCTGAGATCTCTGAAGTGCTACATGCCAATGCCACATCTTGGGGGACACATGTGTCCATCGTGTGCACCCCCGTGTCTCTCACTCCCTCTCCTGAAGGGGTCCTGCTGAGGGAGAGTCATGTGTCTTATTTTCTCATATTCCCAGCATAGCTCAGCTTCAGACTCGGCCCTCTTTGGAGAAGTAACTCATGCTGCCTTTCCTGAGCCCCCTTAGACTCAATGACCCTCTGCACATATTAGCAAAGAAGAATGTTCTAGATTGTGGCTGTCAGTAGAAAACTCTGGGGTCATTGACTACAGCTTCTCATGTTGACAGGAATGCTCCTGGCATAACAAAAATGTGGTCACACTTCTTAATCAAAAATGACCATAATGCCACCCACTGTCACTGCACCATTCTGGCCCTGACTCACTGACAGGCCCAGCATCTAGTTACCTGCTGCTAACCACACCAAAGCAACTAAATCCAGACAGGTTAAGTCTGCTGACAAGAGACTCGACAAAGGGAAGTCAGAATTCATTTTGTCTCTCTTATTTAAGAGCAAACTTGGGAAGCCAACAACAGACATCCAAGATGGAGGCAGTCTGGTTAAGTACAGAAAATTCTCCCTAGGCTGGTTCTGGTATCTTGGGATTCAATTCTGCCTGACTGTTAACAGATAGCCTCATTTTTTTCACTTCCGGAGGTAGCTTCCTTAGGTTCCCACCCAACCCTCCCAGTGTCTTTCAACCCAGACAGGTAGGAATCTTCGACGGTGGCCCAATCGAGTCCTCTTACACCAGCAACACCTGTCCTCGGCGAAGGGCAGGGAAGAGCTTGCCCTTCATTCCTTGTGGACTTGCCCACACTTGAGCTGCCGGGCCTTCCTGGGAAAATGGTTCCTGTGGGGGAGCAGGGTGTGTGTGTCCACAGCTCTATTCCCCGTGGCCGAGTGCCAAGTGACGAAAGTGTCGGGCCTTTGAAATTGTCAGAGAAACTGATTTCCTTGTCAGGTCTTGTCCTGTACAGTTAGAGGGCCAAATTCGACTTTCGTGTTAGCTGCCACGCGGATCAAAGGCTGATGACATGGGGTTGAAGGGTTTGGGCCTGGTGTACTTCAAGATTTCCACAGCCCAGCATGGGGAGAGCTCCTGCCTTTCGGCTTCCTTGAACTCTCTTATCCATCCTGCTTTGTGGGCCTGGGAAATAGTTAGCCTAATCAGATTTCCAGACACTTGCAGCAGAGCGAAGCCAGAGGAGAGAGACTATAAGAGTAGGTAGAGACAGTCATCCTTGGCCTCGGGAAACAGAGCAAAAGAGCAAGGTCATGGGGGGGGGGCATCTCCACACAGAGATCCCTAAAAGAGTTTATCTTTCTGTTGCTTGCTTTGGGGTATCAAATAAAGGTTCAGTGCCACTTCCTACAGTGCACAAGTCATAAACCCATGAGGGACAGACATGAGTGTGTCGTGGGTAATGGCCAAATTCAGAATATCAGGAAGCCCAGTGTGATGGTTAATCTTGTCAACTTGACTAAATTTAGAATCACCATGGAGACTCACCTCTGGGTGCATCTAGGAGCATGTTTCTGGAAAGGTTTAACTGAGCAGGAGAAACCCTGAATGTGGGTGCATGACATCCCACGGGCGGAGGTCTCAGGCTGGAGAAAAGAAGAAAGTGAGCCCCCAGTACCCACAGCTCTGTGCTTCCCGACTGTGGACGCAGTGTGATCGCTGACATGACCCTCCTGCGGCCACACCTTCCCGTCACCATGCACAGGAGACAAAAGAAGCCCTTTCTTCCTGAAGTCACTTTTGTCGGGTATTTTTGCCATAGCCATGAGAAAAATAACTCTTGTGCCCAGATAGACCCCAGAATACACATGAGATGAGGGTGAGCCTGGGGAGTCAGCAGTGTAGAGAAAGGAGCGCTGGGGTATCCATCCCAGCACACGAAGCTGGGAGCACTAGGCTCTAGGCTGCAGACAGCCCACTCTGGACTTTTCCGATTTCCCCTGGAGGATTTTAGGCAGCCTTAAGTATCATCTCTAGGCCACCCACTCCTCTTTATCTCCTCCTTATGCTTTAGACCAGAGGTTCTCAATCTGTGGGTCTTGACCACTTTGCGGAGGGCTGCATATCGGATGCTTACAATTACAATTCATAACAGTATCAAAATTACGGTTATGAAGTAGCAACGAAATAATCCTCTGGTTAGGATCACCAAAACCTGAGGAATCATATTAAAGGGTCACAGCATTAGGAAGGTTGAGAACTACTGCCTTCCATGCTTCTGACCCGAAGACACCACCTACACAGGCTCCTTTCTTGCCAGGTATTCCGTATGTCAGCGGAACCAAACAAGGAAGTTCTTAGTATTAGGCATTACAGGGGGGTCAAAGTTCCCCCAAAATGGGAAGTCTAGAGACTGAACCCTGGAATCCGACCACACCCAGTATCCAAAATGCTTGCTCTTTAGCAGGCCGGGTTCTGGAGGGCTGGAAGATTCAACACAGTCTCATCTACCTACATGGCTGCCACTTCCTGTTTCTTCTCCACTCCTCACTTCCCTGGCAGGCACTGCGGTGATGGTAGATTTGCATAGAGAGGAGGTATCTCCTGCTTACTCTCGTAGGTCTCTGCGTGGAGGTAGCAAATGGTGAGATTCCAGGCAGTAAGGTTTTATCCAAAAGCCTGCCTGATCCTATTAAGTTCTTGAGTTTAGATAGCAAGGTTTATTTGTACTTTGATTACTTCCATAAAATTATCTCTCACAGCCCAGTTTATTGCTGGCCAAACACAGTGTCTTTCTTCTTTGTTTCTGCTCGGCACATGGCGTACTGCCTAAATGCTTGGTAAACAAGCGACGGTCCAGAGAGAAGGTAAAAATCGCTGCTTAGACATCAAGGCAGGCGAACTGGACGAGATGGGAGACGGGGCTAGAATGTGAAGAAGCAGACAAAACTTTTGAAATGGGTGTGCAACCAAATGTCAGCCTTGGCTGTTAGAGTTGACCCAAGAAATTTCTTTAAACACATGGTTGCTTAGACCTCATCCAGGTCAGGGTGGAGTCACTGACAACAACCCAGGAAGCTTCCGTGGGACCTAGGGCCAGAGCTGCTTCAGATGTAGATAGGCATGTCTTACTTGGTTAGTCTTACAAGGTCTTTCATAGCCCAGACAGGCTTTAAATGGCAAGGATGGACAACCTAGAACTTCTCAGCCTCTTTCTTCCACCTCCGGAACGCTAGGATTACAGGTGAACAGCATCATACAAAGTTCATATGGCCCTGAACACGGATCACACCCAGGGGCTTATACACACTAGACAAGTATTCTACTAACGGAACTACATCCCGAGTGGAAGCCTCCTGTTTGCATTAGAAAGCTCCGTGGTGAGCAGGTCCAACTGGTCCAGGGCATGTCCCACTTGTCCTATGCTAAGAGAGCTTACCATTCAAAGGCACTTGCGTATTTGCAATGGATGGGTAGCTGGGTTTGCTGAACCAACTGACCCACTAGATTGGTGCCTCTATTTCACTAAGGCCAGCAGCATGCTGGAGGCCATGAAGATGATGAAAGCACCCAAGGCCAGGAGTCTTCTCTCCAGATGAGAGATGGGCTGTGAATATATGATGTTGCCTGTCAGGAATTTCCCATCAACGTGCAAGACGGGAAGCAAAATGGCAGTAAGAGTTAGTAAGGAAGGGCAGTTGGCAGGAAAGCCCATTTAGGTCTGGTTCTCAAGGGATGAGCGGGACACGAAAAGGTAAGAGGAAGAGGAGGGACATTTCCAGCTCTAGGCACAACGGTGCCCTTTCAGCCCGGTGTTGGCGGGTGTCTCTGACCCCCTGACGGGTCTCTGGCTATACTCAGTGCTCCCTGAGGATGTCAGGCAAGGCCGGCAACGTGTTTCCAGGGCACACACTGATTCTCTCTCCTCTCAGCAGCTTTTGCTTTCCAGCCCTTCCGGTCTGCGTTTCCTTCCCACTCTCACTGTCCCATTGGCTCCGCACGCTCTTGGTTTCAGCATCTTTGGGAACATCCAGGGAAGGAATTCTCTCCCAAGCAGATAGCTCCCGGGACTGACCACTCTCTAAACTGGGCCTTCCAGCCTCCTCTTCTGACCCCCAGTATCTCCTCCAGAACCCTAAGACATTTCTGTGCCTGGGGCCCGTGAGGCTGCCACATCCTGTACACTCCTGTGACCAGTGACTGTCACAACCTCCACCAACCTCTCCCCCAGTAGAGTCATGATCAGGGAATCCCCACCTTAAAAAGGAACACGGCCCTATGGACGCTAAAGACGATATCGAGACACTATAGTTTCAAGAATTAGGCTTTGAGATTTAAGAGTCATGAACCATGTCTGGTTCGTTCTTTCCACTTGCTACTTTCAGTTCAGCCCCCTGCATGTGATCCTTCGGCTTCTGCTCCATCCAGCATGCCTGCTGCTTGCTGCCATGCAAGACTTTCATCCCTCTGGGACCATATGCCAAATAGACCATTCCTTCTATATGCTGCCCGGGGCACGGTGTTTGCTTTTTCACAGTGATAAAGAAAGTGACTAATATAAGCTCAAACATCAGGGCATCTTGATACCTGTTAGCAGATACCCAGGCTGGGCCAGGGGCGTGCACGATCCTGCAGGAGAGACTCAGGTGCAGATGAGTGACAGTGGCTCTACCCTGGCTCTGGCAGCCTTACAAAGTGTCACCCCCCTTCCCTTACTAGTGAATATGAGCTGCATGCCACCCTGCTGAGTGTACCCACGATGGGGTCAGATGGAACCCCACTCTCAGACAGTGCTCTTCTTTCTTGTATGCCAATCAGAATGAAAGTCAGTGGCCTGTCTACCAGCAGCCCACGTGGGCTGGGAAGTCAGAAGGCAGAGACAAGAAACCTTGGCTCCGTTCATTAGCCAGCTGGTGAATGAAGGACCAGGAGCTGGAGTAAGTATTGAACCTTTATTTGAAAATACTGCTTGTGTGGGTGTCGCCCTTGAGGTGGGCAAACATTCACGCTTTCTAATCTCCAACACTTTGGACTGTGTCTCCAGCAGACCGCAGATGCCCCCATGGGACCACAACTGGCGTGTTCGCCATTCGGTTCTTTATTTCCCTTCCGGTCTTCAAAATGCATTTGTTTAGTAGTTTGGGAAGGAGCTTGAGAGGAGGGGGATGAGGCACGCTCTGTGAGGAAAGAGTCTCTTCCATTTCAGAGAAAGGAAGTAAAACCACAGGGTGGAAAGCAGAGGTAGAGAAAATGCTGACTGACTTGCTTCTAGGTCTCTCACACGCTGTTTTCTGTCTTGTTGTTTTTCCCGTTTTAGCTTTGAGATTCTCAAATCATTTTAGATTTGCCAAAATGCTGCAATGATGGGCAAAAGGCCTCCATCCCCATAGGCCCCTCCCGCAGCCTCCCACTATGTGGCATCTTACACACTTGTCAATGCTAAGATATTGGTGCCTACACAATGCTACTTATACAGCGTCACCCTCTGGCTTGTGGTGGCGGCTCTCAGCCTCCTTCCATCTGCCCTCTCCTCTTCTTTGTGCCAAGCCCCTGTCACTGTCCACACAAAGGACTATTCCATCTCAAAGTCTTTCAGTGGTTGCATTCTCAAGGATGCAATTTTAAGAGGGTCACCTTTCCAGCTTCTGGTGGATGGGTGTTTCCAGGGCAGAGCTCAGCTCATTACATCAGTGTGGGCGCAATTACTTTATTCTTTGGATCAGAACCACATTTTTTCTTTATTCATTTATTTCCTTAAATTGTTCTAGCTTGGGCTATTAGAAGCTTTTTCAGGTCAGCATCTGCATCCTTTTGACCTGTCCTGTTTCCCTTCCCTTCCCTTTCCTTCCTTTACTTTCCCTTTCCTTTCCTTCCCTTCCCATTTCCCAGTCATTTGCCCAGAGACTCAATTTAGAAAACAAGGCCCCACACACTAGTTGTATTTGTTGCCACTGAAGCATCTCAGCTTCCAGTGTGTGTGTGTGCGTGTGTGTGTGTGTGTGTGTGTGTATGGGTGTGTGTGTACGCTCGCGCACACGCATTTCACTTAACCACATCTATTAAACACGGAATAAGCACACATTCCTATTGCTATGCTCTCCTTGATTCAGCATATTGCCTTTACCTTCTGGACTTCTTTCCAACATCTCCCTTCTTTCTCTAACATTGAGAAGCCAGGCTCTCCTTGTCCGGTTTATTTACCTTTTTGCTCAGTGTAACTAAGCATGTGTAGAAAGTCTCTAAGCTATGCCTCTGTGAGAACCAACTTTGCAACAGAATATAAGACTTCTCATACAGTGTGCTACACTTACAATTTCCAGCCAAACTACTAACGCTCAAGGCTGCAGGGGCACTGTCCTTTTGCTCCCCAGTTCCTCTGGGTGAGGTTATGCCACAGTCTTTGATGTATTTGGGTTCCTTGCTCAAAATGTCCTATCTGCAGTCACCCCACATCCTCACTGATTTCTGAAGAATTTGCATACAGCAAACCCAGCTCATCACGCTGTGCAGTTCTAAGGGTTACGAAAATGCAGAGTCAGATCACTGCCTCCCCAGTACTGTAGAAGAGTTCCGTCACCCCACAGGTCTCCAACCGGCCATTCTAATCAGTGGTGCACCCCTTGTCTCCAGCAGGATCCTACTCCTCACAAGTAACCTTCACAAGGAACCAAGTCTCAGCTGCTGCCGAAGACAGTCTTCTTAGGAGCGGAGCTTACACTAGCTTACGGAACACGTGGTGGGGGTGAGGCACGGGGAGACTTCAAGAAGATGCTGAAAAGGAAAAACTCTTCTGAGGTTGAAAAAATGCCCATTGGCAAGATAGAATTTATAAAGGCTAATTAAAACTCCGAAGCATCTGAGGGCCAGAGAGACGGCTCAGTTAGGAGCACACGATGCTCTTGCGGAGGACCTGGGTTTGGTTCCTGGAAGACACGCAGTGGCTCACAACCATCTGTAACTCCAGTTCTAGGGATTATGACGCCCTCTTCTGGCCTCCACAGGCAGGCACTCGTTCACATAAAATAGAAGCAACTAAATCTTTAAAAAGAAACTCTAATGTTTTTTTTAATTAAATATGACTACAAATATTAATGGACTTTTTTTCATGCACTCATCTGGTGCTAGGCAATCTGGCAAAGGCAGGAAACACACAAGGGGAAGAAGAGGGAGATCAGGGGAGACTTTCTCAGTTAAGTACGGTAGGTTGAGCACTGTACATTCCCTCTCCAGACCCCACCACCATGATACGATGCAATAAAAAGATACACCCTATGTCATCCTTCATCTGTCTACTTGACCCCTAGTCACCTGGGAAGAGGGACCCTCAACTGAAGAATTGGCTTGATCAGAGTGGCGTACAGCCCTGTGAAAATCTAAACGACAGTACTCCCCATAGGCTCAGGTATTTGTGTACTTCCTTTCCACTGGGGGCACTATTTGGGGAGGTGGTGCCACCTCCCTGGGGGAAGTCTATGATTAGGCTTTGAGAGTTACTAGCCTCTCCCTACTTCCTGTTCTCTGTCTGCTACATGGCCATGGTTGAGGGTGTGAGCTTTCAACTTGCTGCTGCTTCTCCGTGCCGGCCGCCATGATGGACTCCTATCTCTTTGGTACCATAATTCCCAACCACTCTTTCTTCCACAACTTTCCTTGGTCATGGTGTCTTATCACTGCAAAAGAAAAGTGATTAGCGTGCATGCACACACACACACACACACACACACACACACACACACACACACAATACCTTCGCTTTAAACATATGCAGAATACTGCCTACCTGGTCTGGCAATTTCCAAAGGAGTACACTCAGGCCTATTGCCTTATTTTTGGAATAAGTACAGATTTTTTTTTAATTAGTGTTACATTTTAATTTATTTAGCGTGTATGTGTGCAGCCACAACATGTGTGTACGATTGTACATGTGTCACAGTATACAAGTAGAAATCAGAGGACAACTGTGGGAATCGGTTCTCTCCGTCCACCATGTGGGCCCCAGAGACTGAGCTCAGGTCTTCAGCCTCTGCAGCAGGAACATTTACCCACTGAGCCATCCCACCTCCCAGGGCTCAGGTTCTTAAAGAAACCTTAATGAGGCATATTTACATAAAGTGCCCTGTACACCACGAGAATGTACAGCCTACCAAGAATCACTCCACGTACTTAGACCAAATATCATGCGTATCAACACCTCGCCCTCCATTTCCGGATTCAGGGAGCCATGAATCTGCTCTCTTTTTTGTTTACTCTGCCTGTCTGTTTTGTGGAACTAAGTACCTTGCGTAAGCCAGGCCACGATTATACCACTGAGCTACCCCTACTCTTTCTGCAATTTGTTTTCATTTTGAGACAGGGTTTTGCTCAGTTACCCAGGCTGGCCTTGACCTTGCTCTGTAGGCAGGCAGGTTTTGAACTTGCAGTCTTCCTGCCTCAGTGTCACAAACACCTGTCATCAGAAGCTTGAACCCTAGGCTTGCTCCTAACTTTCATTGTTGATTAATTTGTCTGAGCTATACTTCCATATAAATCATTTTTTGTTTATACTCTCTGTGTGACTTCTTTGATATAGCATATCTTTGAGATTTACCATAATGGTTGCAGATACTGATTTTTTAAATCACTGAGTAAGTAGTACTCCATTTTATAAATAATATGCCACAATTTATCTACCTCTTCGTTATTGGTAGATATTTTTAAAGTGGGACTATTACAAATAAATCTACTGAGATTATTTGTGCAAACATATGTGCTTTCATTTTTTTTTTTTTTTGGCTAAATACCTAAAAGTAGACTTTCTGTGTTGTATGGTAATAGCCTTACGCAAACTTGACAAACTTTTCAAAGCGGTTCTGAGTTTTTGTTCTCACCAACAATGCCTTTGAGCTCCTGTTCTTCCGTACCCCCTTTCCATAGTAGCATCTCAGAGGTGTGAAATGGTATCTCCGCTGTGGTTTGAATTTGTGCCTCCTGTTGACTCATGAAGTTGTGAGCATCCTTTCAAGGGCTCGTCAGCCAATCGCATCACTTTCCCTGTAAAGTATCTTTGCGAATAGTTTTTTTTTTTTTTTTTAGAAATACGCTGTTTTTAAAAGAACATTGTAGGTTCCCAGGAAACTGAGAGGAAAGAGGAGAGGTCCCATGTGCCTTTTGCTCCGACGCAGGCAGTGCCTCTCCCACTGTCAATAAATATCCACACTGGAGTAGGACATTTCCTGCAGCTCAGCGCAATGACACACCTCTGTCACTTAGGACTTGCATCAGTGACATCAGGACTTGGTGCACATCCTAGGACTTTGTACAAGCGGAAATGACCTGAGCCCACCATGTCAGCATTATACAGAGAAATCCCCAATCTTCTCTAAAACACTTCTCTGGCTTTCTGTTCTTCCTTCCCTCCCCAGTACCTGGAAACCACTGATTGTTTTACTGCTTCCACAGTTTTGTAACCTTTAAGACGTTATGAGGTTTGAATTGTACAGCACATAAGTATTCCAGACTGGTCTCTTGCACATGGGAACATGTCCCGAGGGGTTGTCCATGTCTCTTCATGATGGAAGGAGTATTCCATTATCACTGTGATAATATTCTGATATCACCGCATACCCCAATTTATTGGCCCAGTCACCTCTTGGAGGACATCTTCTCTGTGTGTATGTCTCAGCCACTAAGAACAAAGCCATTATAAATATTTAGATGAGGACTTTGCATGAACATAGAGAATGCAATAGCTGAGATCCAGCCTGTGAGCACTCTGCACAGTAAGATATGGGCAAATGCACGCTCCAGGGACCAAACTCAACTTGTCAGGCTGAGCACTCTGCATGGTAAGATATGGGCAAATGCACGCTCCAGGGACCAAACTCAGCTTGTCAGGCTTGGGGACCACCTTACCAGCCACAACTTAGCACTTCTGCTTCTGCTTACTCTCCATCTCTTCTCCCATGGTGTCTACTGTAGCTGTCGGAGCCCCTGGCATATCAAGTCATTGGAAATTTCCAGCCTAATACATCTGACCCTGCTCAGGCAATTGCTCTCTCCCAAAAGCCGGGTGTCTATCAGTGTGCCTTGAGTTTCACTATGATCTTCGAATGTGAGGAGCTGAGTGTTGTCGGCTGGTCTTCAAGACTGATGATGAAGTCGTAGGGCTGTGGGGGAATCTGTATTCCCACAGCTGGGTCTTGCTCTTTTGGTGAGCTGATGCCCTAGACTTGAAGCTTCAGCAGAGCATCTCAGCTCTCTTTTCCTCCTGGTAGGACAGGGAACCTAGAGGGGGCTACAGTTGACTATTTGCCTTGCTCCAGGACAATTGGGCTTTGATTAAATCGTTTCTCCTAAGGGTAGGCCTGGTCAAGAGGTGGATGCTCTGATGCCTTCACAATGGTTCTTTTTCTTCCCTCTGACCAGAGCAGAGGGGATTTTTTTTTTCTACTGTCACCGTGAGAACCAGATTCACGGCCCAGAGCTAAAGCTCCCTGCAAGTGACACCCTTCTTCTGGCTGGGGCCCTCTATGGGAGCCTTGGGCTCCCGCTCCACAGTGCAGGTCCTTCTCTTCTGGCTCTGGTTCCAGCAGAGGTTGGGGGCTGAGAGATGGGAGTCTGGGAATCATTCTCTTAGGGGAGAGCATTTGTTCTGCGACCTTGTCCCCCTTCAGATCTGGGAAAGGAGCAGACTTCTCTGTTTGCTTAGCGTTTCAGTGTGGTTACAATAGGGCTAGGAGGTGCTAGTTTGTTTTCTGCTGCTCTGATGAACTCCATGACTAAAGGCAGTGTGGGGGAAAGAAGTTTATATCATGCTATACTCCCAGGTAGCAGTCCATCACTGAGGGAAGCTAGGGCAGGAGCCAGAGTCAGGGCTCTGGGCACAGGAGCTAAAGCAGAGACTATAACAGAATGTTATTTATGGGCTTCCTTCTGCAGGGCAGGCGCACCTGCCTAGGATTCATACTGCCACACACTCCTAGGTCAATCCAATGGCGGTAATTCCTCAGTTAAAGTTTCCTCTCCCCAGTAGGCTCTAGGTTTGTGCCCAGGTGACATCTGAAGCTAACTATGACTGGGAACTTCCCAAGGTGTCGCTTACCTACCTAGAGACAAGAAACCTGCAGCTTCTCTTGCACTGGACCTTTCTACTTCTTATTGCCTTGCATATTACAGATCTTAGTTTGGTGCGCTGTAGGCCACTCCCCCTGAACTTACGAGGCTTTCTATACAATATCAGAGGGAGTACTTCAGTGAAGAATGGTGATTATTCTTTTTAATCTTAAAATGCTCTTTTTAAAAATGCAAACTTTTCATCCATGGTCTCTCAGTTTCTGCAGTACATCTATCCAGGACCTTCTGGCTTCATCAGGCGATGAAAGGAGACAGAGACAGAGACCCAAATTGGAGCACTGGACAGAAATCTCAAGGTCCAAATCAGGAGCAGAAGGAGGGGGAGCACGAGCAAGGAACTCAGGACCGCGAGGGGTACACCCACATT
>NW_004949099.1:40348823-40359210 GCF_000317375.1 Microtus ochrogaster | reverse complement strand
AGGTGGGGGGCGGTGGCGGGGAGGAGGCGAAAATCCTCAATAAATAAATTAAAAAAAAATAAATAAAAATGGAAACTTTTCAAAGTGTGCATATTTGAGCCATTCTGTGTGAGATAGGTCAGAAATGTATCTGTCAAAACTTCTATCATATTGTATCCTTCTACCGAGTTGAGAATTCTCTTTTTCTTTCTTTGACAAAAGCTGAGTGTCATCTTCTAAATATGTGTGACTCCTTTTTGCCTCAACAAAGGCAGAGACGCTAAGCTCCATTGAGTGAGCCACCGCTGAGGGACACGGTGTAAAGACATCAAAGTAGTTGTGTAACTGACACGCCAAGGCTTTCTCCGACAACGCACGACTTGTTCTTTGCAGGGCTTTGGAGACTGGCAGCGGATTTGGAAATGGTTGATTGATGCACCTCAGCCCGTTTGTGAACTCTTCTTTAGATGGCCTGCAGGTTTCATTTAAGCATAGCGTGAGCGCTTCAAGTTGCGTTCTTCAGCCACCTTTAAAAGTAGGCATTTATGAAGGCTTACTTTAGGCCAAATGCCTGACGTGATGCTTCATGTCCATTACTGCCTTAATCTTCTGTAATCTTACATAAATCCTTGGTGATGGGTGTAATTGGCTCTACTCTATCCGCTGTGAAAGTGGCATTGGGGAAGACTGAGTTTCATGCCTAAATCATTGTCACCAAATGGTAGAGATGTCAATTAACCCTGGATCCTGCTGCCCCCAGGCTATGCTAACCTAAGTATCAAAGTCTTTGATTTACATGAATTAATGAATTGGCACCTCTATGATGGTTTTTATTTTTTGCTTCTCAGAATGGTATCTGTAAATGGTGTGAATTACTCACTTTTTTTTACAAGCTGGACTTTATGTAATACAAATGGTCTCACTGCTGCTATAAGTACAAGAGCACTGATCACAATCATGGTAGAGGAGGTTAGATTACAATGCAGGTTGGATGTATTAATACATTTTACTTAAAAATTTTTGTTCACATATATTAATTATACACAATGAGTTTCCTTATAGCATTTTTAAAAGATTCATTTATTTCAATTTTATGCATATAAGTGTTTTTCCCTGCATGCATGTCTGTGTGCCACATGCATGCCTAGTATCTACGGAGGCTGGAAGAGGGCATTGGATATCCTGGAACTAGAGCCACAAGTGGCTTTTATCTACTATGTGGATTCTGGGAAGTGAATCAGGGTCCAGCAAGGGCTCCTAACTCCTGAGGCACACCTCTAGTCACTCTCTAGTTCTCCTGGGAGAAAAGCATCCATTTTGTTCACTGTAAGTACGACATAAACAGTAATGATACTTACCAGCACACACAGAGAATGTATATGTGAAACAGTGTTAGAGTGCCGCTGATGTTTTTTTTAAATCAAGTTAACTATGTTCTCTTATTTTTTTTCTGAGTGTTTTTAACATGATTATTAAACTTTACCAAATAATTTTTCTACATTAGCTGATATGGTCCTGTGATGTTTATTCTTTAATGTGACATATATATATATATATATATATATATATATATATATATATATAACTTCCATATTTAATATATTATAAGTTTATTTTATCAAGCAAGTATCCATTTCATCTCAGTTTTCAAACTATGTGTGTAGAGATGTCTATAATATTCTTTGGTTATCATTCGGGTAGCCTAGTCATATTTCTAAGTTTGGAATATGAGTCAGAATCATTATCATCATCGTTGTCTTCATCATCACCATTGTCATTATCATCATCATTATCATCATCACACTCTCCAGCATTATCACCACCATCAATGCCACTGTCATCATGTCCATTGTCATCATCATCATAGTCATCATTGCATTATCATCATTGTCATCCTTATCACTACCATTGTCATTATCATCATCATTGTGCTCATCATCATTATCACTATGGTTACCAACATCAGCATCGTCATTACCATCTTTCAAACTCATCAGTCTTCACCTTTCGAAATCATCAAGCATTTTCTTACATACAGTGTCCAGGGTTTTCATCGTACTTTAGCCAGTGAGGTAAAGAAACATTCACTCCACCTTTCTGGAAGCGTAAGGAATACTTCTCTTTAAGTAACTGATGACTTAGCACCAACGGGATTGGTGTTTCTTAGGATTCCTTGTATTCAAACAGTACAGTCTCGAATTGAGGGTCGCACTTAAAACGTCAGTGAGAGGTCAACGTAAGACAGAGCTGAGGAGCTGGGTTGCTCTGTGCCTTGGAAGTCATCAAGACAGCCTGGATTCACAGATTCGGGTGGAAGAAAAGCAGAGCAAACATCAGCATGCCTACATGTGTTCTGAGACGCTTCGTTTAAATAGCTAAAAGGGTACTCTTACTTAATCTGCAAGCACTTGGGAGAGGACTGGAGGGTTACAGACTCGCTGGTAATCACATGAGCTCTTCAGTCCCTTTTATCTGCAGAGGCAGGCCCTGTTCCATGATATCACCGCTGCACTCAATTCTGTCAGTTCATGGAGTGGGCTTACTCAGAGATTAGCATCATAGTGAGTCATGTCACATAAATGGTGCCTTACTCAGCCCAGGATCCCCGTGTGGACCAGGCTGGAAGGGCTCAATGCCAGCTTTTAGCCATGTTCAGAGTCTTGTTTGAGAAATGTAAGCTTTGCCAGTCTCCCTAGTATTTCCAAAGTGAGGTTTGACTTCCTCTGGCCATGTAGAGGTCTCAGAATGCGCAGGCTATTCAAGTGTCCTGGGGCTATCCAGAATACAGCTTCTATCCCCAGAGCATCGAGAGATAAGGGATGTATGCCCTGCTGGTATGACACGGGTGTGGCTTTCCTTCAGGGAAAGGTAGTGTGTCAGGGAGAGGCATTCCACAGCAGTGCAGTCGGCTCTGGGGGTGGCATCTTGCTTGCCTCTGCTGGCCCGTGCTCTCTTCCTCTCTCACATAGAGACTGGAGGCCTTTCAGAGCACCAGGTCTCTCTCTTTAGGGATCTTACTCACCTTGAGAATGGATCTTTCATGTTGTTTTGAACTGAAAAATGGCAACTGGGGTGCCTTGCTACCTTCCCCACCGAGAAATAACCTAAGAGGGTTGGTCTTTTGTTTGCGAAAGATACAACGGACAAAAAAACAAACAAACAAACAAACAAACAAACAAAAAACAGTGCAAAGCTGAGTCCAGGGTCATAGGCCTGCAGTAACTACTATTCAAGAGCTAAAATGTTCAAGGTCTACACAGACAAATTGGTGAAAATCTTAGTCTCAAAATTAAAAAAAAAAAAATAGATAAAGGAAGGGCCATCAAGATGGCTCCCTGGGTAAAGGCTCTTACCATGAAGCCTGAAAACCCGAGTTCAAACCCCTCCTGGACCCACTTTGGTAGATGGAAAGAAAACCCCCACAAGTTGTCTTTTGACCTCTCCAATGAACTCACACAACAAGCATACACCCAAACCTGTACCCCAACACTAAATAAATAAATAAAACTGTAGATGAATTTTTCAGAGAATAAGAGGTGAGGCTGGGGACGTAGCTCAGCGGTAGAGCGCTTCCTGGAAGTGGGAGGCCTAACGCGCATGCTTCATCTTTGCTTTGTCCACTCAGTGCTGTTCCTTAGACCTCAGCCTTTCCATCAGTAAATGCGCTGGTCTGGGATCCGGCCAGTG
This sequence comes from Microtus ochrogaster, assembly GCF_000317375.1. Taxonomy (NCBI): domain Eukaryota; kingdom Metazoa; phylum Chordata; class Mammalia; order Rodentia; family Cricetidae; genus Microtus; species Microtus ochrogaster. Next base: position 40,355,544 of record NW_004949099.1, on the reverse strand, counting down.
CTCCCTTTCTGTTGTAACAGAGATCATGAGAAAAGAAATCAGATTAGATAGGTTGTTCTTGTTTTATTTTATTTTTTCTTATATGAGAGTTACAGGGAGGCAGGTTAAGGTCAGGCTGGCAATTTTGTAACGTCCCTGACATGCCAGGCTCCTTTCCAGTTTGTGCCACCACCCTTATTCTATCGCCCCTACAACCTTGGGGTTGTCACGGCTGCACCATGCTGCATTCCAGACATTAGCCAAATGAGGCAGAGGAGCAAAAGGCATAGGGAAAGTTTCTTAGGCTCGGTTGGGAGCTTCTGCTTAAGTCTCTCCGGTCCAAGGGGCCACATGGCCACCATGTTTGCACCCAGAAATGGAAAAGGACATTCATTCTGTGTGCGTGCTCCTCCGCTCCCTCTTCAAATAGGGCTCTGCTAGTTAGGACAGAAGGAAAGAGAAGTGTTTGGTGACTACTCTGAGATTCTGCTAAGGTTTGTGTTTCCTGCTTCTGGGGCTTTCCAGTTCCACAAGCTGGAAGTGAATGTTCACTTCCGTACCCCAGTTACAGCCAAAGCGAGAGTGTGCACCATGGATTGGGCAGTGTCAAGCAGAGTTCCTCTCACACGGAGAGTAATTCTGAGGGTGCCAGGACGCTGAAACGGCCACACACCATGTATCCTTCTGTGCACATTACTATTTGTCCTCTGAACTGGTCCAACCCTGGGAAGAATTCACAACGGCGCTAACACATCACTTTATGCCACAGGTCGCCACAAAAGCCTCTTCTTCATCATGGCCTCACTGACTCTTCTGCACGTGAAATGGGGCATATAGGATCAGCGCCACTTCGAAGGCATGTCAGAGTCACAGGCCACACATGTGCTGTGACAAGGCTGCAGTTCAGCATCTGTCTCCAGCCCTGAGTCTTTCCTGCATCATCTGTGATAATGATCTGTAGCCACGTGTATTGGAATGTCAATGACACATTTTTTTTTCTCCCCGCTCACTGGATTGTCTTGATAATCCTATGAGGCAAGCAGAACACTTCCATTCTGTAGCCATGGAATACTGAGACATCACAGTGATTTAGTAGCAGGGCTAAGATTCGAACCTAGCCCTTAAAATTCATAACAAGAGCCTTTCAATTGTAATGAGTTCACCAAAATTTGGGTTCCTGGGAGCTGGAGAGCAGATTCAGGGCAGAGATGAGGGCAGGTTCTCACACAGCCCGGAGGCCTCACTTCCCCTGCAAGAGCACGAGCCCCTCATACTCCTGGGTGAACATGCAGGCATCCCCCAACAGCCTCAGTGTAAATCACAGCAAGAAGGAATAATGCTCCCCCAGGACTGCCCCGAGAAATGTTTTCTTTTCCCAGGGGATGTATTTGACACAAGATAAAGGGCTAGGGTCGAAAACAAACTTTGCAAGGCTCTGCTGGGCCTTTGTGCTTGCGCTTGCTCTTCTCTCCCTCCCTTTCCCCTCCCCCCACTCATGTGTGGGAAGATGCAGCGCTCCCCTCCACGAAATCCTTCCCTTCCACTCGGATTTCTTTCTGCAAAGTATTTTCTCCAGGGATGGTCACCTGGCAGCCTTTTACACCTGGTACCCCAGGCCCCACAGCCTGATGATGAGTGTCATCAAAAAAAGACAAGTCTTGAGGCAGGTTTGTTTCAGAGGCTGACCCAGAACCCAGAGTGCCTGCTGTATCACTTAATGCTACCGTTTTCTGTGACCACATGCCTGGCAGAAGTGACCTGAGGAGAGACACTATTCATTATTTTTTCTTTTTATGTGTATGAATGTTTTGCCAGCAGGTATATATGAGCAACACATGCATGCTGGTGCTCTTGGAGGCTAAACTAGAGTTGCAGGTGCTTGTGGGCTGCCGTGTAGGTTTCTGGGAACCAAACCTGGGTCATTCGCAAGAACATCAAGTGCTCTTAGCTGTTTAACCATCCCTCCAGGGCAGTGACATGGTACTAAATTTAACCCAAAGTCTCTGTGATCTGAGGCTGCTCTGCACCCTGTATACAGAGAAATGCCATGCTGGTGGGAACATGTGACAGAGGAAGGTCTTCATCACTCAGTAGACAAAGAATAGAGAGAGGCAGAAATGACCAGAGCAAAGATACTACCAAAGGCCCGTCCCCCTCCTCAGGGTCTACTTCCTCCAGGCAGCACACCCTGTCATAGTTTTCCAGAATCTTTATAATAGTACCACCAGGTGGTGACCTAGGCTTTAGCACATGTGCCAAAGGGACAGTGACTATGCAAACTACAATGTGGTAGCAATTCAGTTGCCTGGTCCAGTAGCCATCAGGGTCAGTGGCGGTAGACTCGGTCATCCCAACCTTGTCCTAGCCTGGCAGAATGCCCAGCAAGATACAGGGAGTGTCTAGAGGTCTGACCAAAGACACCATCTGTTCTGTCCCCACCTGCCTCAGAGACGCACAAGAGAGCTGCAGCTGGGCTCCTGAAGAGTCCACCATGTGCGTACTTGATCACTGCACAGCCATCTCATGTCCCCCGTACAAGCAGGACAAGAGAATCCGTTTCTGGTCCCTGTGAGAGGCCCTCCCTGATCTGTCTGGTACACATTTCCCTTCTAAGCATGCGCCTTCTGCGTCATGAATTACATTGTTCTGCGGTGAGGCCTCCTGCCTGCCATGCTGGTCGTCTCAATCCACCCCCACCGCTGCCCTCCGCTATCTCCTTACAATCAGTGCGGTTCCTCAGGGGTGCTCGTGTGTCCTCTCCCTCTGCGGCTCAGACACAGTGCCAACCAGGCACAAGTTCCATTCCCCTGTGCTTGGGACATTTGCTTGTTGATTGCTAATGTCCTAATGCCATGAACTGCCATGGATCAGCATTGTGTTGGGAATTTGGAAAAAAATACTTTTATTGTCATTGATTGTCCCAACAAGGCAAAAAGAGGTATCCTCTTTTAAGTGTTTTATTTTTTTTTTTTTTTTGAGACAGGGTCTTACTATGTATCCTGGCTCCCCTGGAGCTCACTAAGTAGACCAGGCTGGTTTCGAACTCATAGAGCTCTCTCTCTGCCTACCTCTGCCTCCCAAATGTGTGTGTGTGTGTGTGTGTGTGTGTGTGTGTGTGTGTGTGTGTGTGTGTGTGTACACGCACAGGTATGCCATGATACATGGGTGGAAGTAAGGACATCTTGCAGGGGTCAGTCCTCTCCTTTCAGAGGTTTAACTCGGGCCGCTAGGCTTGGCAGCAGGCACCTTTTCCTGCTAAGCCATCATCTTGCAGGCCAGTAAGTTGCATTCTTATCCCTGCTCCAGGGTAAGTGAGTATATTACGTGATAAATCAGGCATCTGCCAGTGCCACCCTGAGCCCAAGACCAGAATCCTGAGCCCGATTAAAGTGGGGAACAACCCAGAGCAGTTATCCACCTGCAGTCGACGCTCACCTTCAGCAGGACTGAAGACTCCCCATGCCTCCAACAGCTTCCCTTTTCACCATCAGCTTCCCTAGAGCGGGGTGGTCCTTCTGATGCATGCATCTCCACGTGTCTCCAGACTATGCTGTAGGAAGAGTAGTGGTCGCAGAGGGTGGGAAGGAGCCCCTCCTCAGGGTAAGAGGGCACAGACAGCTCTGTCTTCTGGTCCAGCACCTCCTTCACCTCCTAGGCTGGGACAGCTCTTAGAATGTACCATCCTCTAATTAATAAGGATGCTGCTATTGCTCATGGAGACTCAGAATGGTCGTGCCAGAGAACTTTCCCAACCTTTTGCATGCTGTATGCACTGAGCCATCCAGACCAGCCATTTCCTTCCAGTACCCACAGGGCTACAGGGCATGGAATCTACACAGGGCCAAGAAGGAACTTCCCGAGGCCCCGTTGACCTGCTCTTGGCACCATTTTGTGCCACACACTGTGGGGCAGGTCCCAATCTCTGAGCTGCTGTTTTCCTGTGGCTTATATTAGAAGAGGTAGAATTTGACTGGGGGAAATTGTGACAGAAAGAGCAGATTGAAGCCCAGGGTGCCTGATTGGTTTCAGATGTGTGACTGCCTCAGTCACCAGCTAAGACAGTTAGAAAGACTCGGCTTCTCCATAATCGCAGTACATCAGTGGCTGCCAAGGAACCACTGACTTCCATGTTGTGGAGATCTTTCCAGAAGCACTCACGCTGCACCTCTATGTGTCTCTGCCCCACATGTGTTGGCCTCCCCATCTCTGTGACAAATAACTTAAGCAGAAGAAAAACCATCTGGTTGTGGTGGTACACACTTGGAATCCCAGCTGTCTTAGTTAGGATTTCTATCGCTGAGAAGAGACACCATGACCACAGCAACTCTGATAAAGAAAAACATTTAGTTGGGGTGGCTTTCAGTTTCAGAGGTTTAGTCCATGATCATCATGGCAGCATGCAGGCAGACATGGTGCTGGGGAAGGAGCTGAGAGTTCTGCATCTTGATTCACAGGCATCAGGAAGTGAGCTGTCTACACTGAACATAGCTTGAGCATAGGAGACCTCCAAGCCCACCCCACAGTGACACACTTCTTCCAACAAGGCCACACATACTCCAACAGGGCTACACCTCCTAATAATGCCACCCACTTTGGTCAAGCACTCAAACACTGAGCCTATGGGGGCCATACCTCTTCAAATGACCACAACAACTTAGGGAACCTGAGCCTGAGTCAAGAGGATGTGAGCATGAGTGTCTGGGCTACATAATGAGATACTGTCTCACAGAAGAAAACATAAAAACTGTGAGGAGACACGGGACATGTACCTTGGCTCAGGGTTTCATAAGTTTCAGGACACACATGGTTATTGTTTGGCTCCATTGTTTTTTCTGTGTATGGAGGAAAAACATTTGGGTAGGTACCATGCAGCAGATCGAAGTTTCTCACCTCATGGAGCGGGGAGCACCCTTCAAGGGTTACACTTCCAATGACCAAACTTTCACCCATTGGCCTTTCCCTTTAAAGGTTCCATACCACTTACCAGGGACACAGATTAGGGACTAAGCCTTCAACACAGGGTACCTTCAGTGTAGGTGGAATTTTCCCAGCAGCTACCTCCCGAATAACCACTCAAGCCTTATTATTAATTATAAATGCTCATCCAATAGCTCAGGCTTGCTACAAGCTAACTCTCACATTTAAATTAACCCGTATTTCTTCTCTTTGCTTTGCCATGTGCCTCAGTATCTTTTCTCAGTATGGCAGGCTCATCTCATTTCTCCCTGCATCTACTGGTGACTCCTCTGACTCTACCCTTCTTCATCCCAGCATCCTTAGTTTGGTTGTCCCACCTATACTTCCTGTCTGGCTACCAGCCAGTCAATGCTTTATTAACCAATGAGAGTAATACATATCCACAGCATACAGAAGGATTATTTCACAGCACTTTACAGATAAGTAAGATCCAAACCATAATACCACTGTAGAGTAGGATATGCTCAGAGATGAATTATTAAGTTACTCTGTATAAAGCAGGATTCAGAAAAGTTTGCAAAGATCATTGAATTTCCACCCTGAAAAGAATCTAAAGGTTCATTTACAATAAAGTTATCAAAATGAAATAAGGGGCTAGGGAGATGACCTAATTGGTAAAGTTCTTGCCAAATCCTTAGTATCCATATACAAAAGCTGGATGGAGTGGGACACACCTGTAATCCAAATGTTGGGCAGGCAGAGAGAATATGATCCCTAGAGCTAACTGGCCAGCCAGCATAACCCACTTGGTTCACTGAGAGATCCTACAAAAAAATTGGTCAGGGAGATGGCTCAGCAATTAGGAGTGCTGGCTGCTCTTCCAGAGGACCCAGGTTCAATTTCCAGTGTCCACATGGCATCTCACAACCATCTGTAACTCTGATCCCGAGGAATATGACATCATCTTCTGTATACAATTCTGAGGGCACCATGTACATGCACTGCACAGACATGCATGCAGCCTACATTGATACACATAAAATAAAATAAATGTCACCGAGGAAGAACCTGATGTTGAGCTCTGACTTCCACAGGCTCACGCATACACACACATGCACCTACACACACACACACACAGCACACAAGCACACATACACAAATAGGAATTGTGCTGGGATGAGCCGTCTGGCACAGGAAATAAGGTGTAGCCCCAAATGCATCCCGTGCCATCTACACCATACTCACTTCCATAAGGATATGACATTGTTCTTCCAAAACCCCCGAGGTACCAAAGGAAGGCTGGAATTGCCATCCTCATTTTGGCAGACTTGCAAACTGACACCCAGGGACAATAAAGAGCTTTGCCAAAACCACACCCTGAACAGGGTTGGGACTAAAGAGTCAGGGCTCTTCGTTCCGGACATCAGGCTTTGTGTGTAAGTGACCGTGAGCTCAGAACTACCACATCCCAGCTTGTAATAAAACCCAGAAGCCCCGCTCACAGGGCACAATTAGAAGGGGAAGAGGCCACTGAAAATAGATCCTGAGGATTTTTAGTGAGCAGTGAACCGCAGGAAAAACTATATACAAATTGTCCAAATGCGCGCTGGAGAAAACAACATGTGGGTTACAGTTTTTGCTATGTGCGAAATCTTAGGATAAATAATCAAGAGTTGACTCATCCACAGATCATTTTTCCTGCACAGTTTTATAAAGGCTCATAAGGTTAGGTTTGGCCTTTGGAGGTAATCTAATCATCCCTGCATCCGGTATCATAAAAGCCATTTCTCCATCCTTTGGCTCTGAGACATCCCTCCTCTGAATT
>NW_004949099.1:40310915-40348723 GCF_000317375.1 Microtus ochrogaster | reverse complement strand
GTCCTGGAACTAGCTCTGTAGACCTGGCTGGTCTCGAACTCACAGAGATCCACCTGCCTCTGCCTCCCTAGTGCTGGGATTAAAGGCATGCGCCACCATCGCCCGGCCCTCCTCTGAATTCTAAAACCCTCTTTCTAAATCCCCCTTCATGTGGTTCCCTTCAACACTAACTCTGCCAGGTCCTTCCCAGGGATGGCTATCTATGTGATTACAGCCATTCCCAGGCAATGTGCAAAGATTGCCATTAACTTTGCGAAGGTGTCTCACATCAAGAAGGCTGTCTCATGTTGGAAAGAGATCAGTTCACTCACAAGTATCCAGGTCATTGGTGACTTCACCGCAGCTTGGTTCATCCCTCGAGGCCTGGGACAGCTGTTCTTCCCTTGCCTCTTGATTCCTAGCCAGCTGGAGGAGGCTCAGAGTTGCCACCACCACCACCACCATCATCATCTTCATTTTGAGACAGGGTCTTATGTGGTCCAGCTTGGCCTTGAACTCACTTTGTAATGAGAATGACATTGAACCTGCTTCTCTTAGCTCCAACCCCAAATACTGGGATTAAGTGTTCTGGTGACTCAGTGCTGGTGATAGAACCCCCGGGCCTTGTTCATGCCAGGTACGCTCTCTATGTGTGAGCCAGCTTAGACAGTTTTGAAACAAGGCCCCAGAGCCCCTACCTATAGGGATCACTTACATTTGATCCTCTTTGAGGCCTGAACAACTGCAGAAGACGTGTTTCAGGGCAAACTGTCTCTGAACCCCGTTTGTTCTCTGGAATGTCTGTGCTCCCTGGATCATCACTGTTTTCAATAGTTGATCTTTGGAACTGGAGAGATGGCTCAGTGGATAAGAGTGTTTGATCTACAAGTGTGAGAACCTGAATTCAAATCCCCAGTGCTCACATAAAAAGCCGGGAGTGGCCCCATGTGCTTCTGTAACCCCAGTACTATAGAAAGTGGAGATGAGGGGACATTAGGAGCCTGATGGCCACTAGCCTCGCTCCAGACTTTGTGGGAGACCCTGACTCGAGAGAATCAGATGCAGAGTGATAGAGCAAGACCCATGACATCCACCTCTGGTCTCCATGTGTGTACAGGCACACACATACTCACACACACACACAAATGCACACACACTACACACATACACATATACACTCATAAAACAAGCTGCGCATTTGGGTCCCCTGTGAGGCTGAAACTAGTTTTGCACTATAGGTCGAGGGAGGACAGATTCCACACCAAACGATGTCTCTCCTCCTTCATCCCTCCATTCCTTCCTTCTTCACCTGACTCACTCACTATTCAAGTAGTTGTTGATGCAGGAGATACTTGGGCAACAGTGTTGAGGGGATGGTTCAGACAGAGCACGATGGTCGTCTCCAAGGAACTGAGGGAGTTGGAAGAAGCAAGGTAGGCACGACACATTTGTTGTTAGTTGTTGATTCTGAAGAGTTAGGTTTGAAAATGCGTTATTGTTCAACCCCATCTCCTTTTCTCTCCTAAGAATAGTAGACTGGACCATTGGGATCACTGACTTAGAGAGGGGAAAGCCGAGACCCACAGCTTTCATATAGTCCCTGGCATTCATATAGTCCCGTTCCTCCTTACTGTTTCTGGAACGTTCCTTCACTACCCTTTGTGAAAATATCAATTGTTATTCAGTTGAAGATAAGAATGAATATCGTCCCCTGCGGCACTCTGCTTGAATACCTGGGAACACGATGCTGACCGGATGAAGCGCACACATGAGCTCAAAGGAGTTGACTGAAAGCCTGTGAGAAACTTCAAGTGGGCAGTTCCCGTCCTGGGGAGGTGGAACCCACGGGAATGCCCCCCCCCAACTGAGGCCCATACTTCCCACTGTGCCCTCTAAAAAAGAAAGAAGAAACTAGAACAATTGGCTGCTGAAGTCAAGCACAGCAGTACACACCTGTAATCCCAGCATTCAGGAGGTGGAGCTAGAAGGACCATGACTTAGCCTGGACTACATAGCGAGTTTGAGTCTAGCCCGGGCTACATGAGACCTTGTCTCAACATTCCCTTCCTAAAATAGGCTCTTGGTTCTGTATGCTCTGAAACATATGTTTATGTGTGTGGTCTGCATGTGTGTTCGCATGTGTATGGGCATGCCTGTGTGTGCAGGTACATGTATGTATACATGCAATGGAGGCCTTAAGCTGAGGGTCAGGTGTCTTCCTTGATCACCCTCCGCTCTATTCATTGAAGCCGGGTCTCTCATTCGACCTGAGCTCTCATCCAGTTAGTGGATCCACACAGCTTGCCTGGGGAATACCCTGTCTCTCCTTCCCCCGTGTGGGGGTTCCAGGGGCATCACACCTGCCCAGCTTCTGTGTGTATTTTAAGGATTCAAACTCTGGTCCTCACACTTGCCTGGCAAAGACTTTGCCCGCAGAGCCATCGCCCCAGTCCCTGAAATATCTTCAAACCTCTTTAAAGACCTGAGACTGTGTTGCTCTCGGCCCTGAGACATTTGTTCCTATCTAGGGATGATTTAAACCCAGGAAGCAAGCAGAACTGCAGCAAGCCAGTGGTGGGTGAGAGAGAGCCATCACACTGTGAACCTAGCCCCCTCCAGAACTGCAGCTGAACCAGGCTCCAAGGGGGCGGGGGCCCTCACGGCAGTCCTCAGTGCATAGGGAACTGTGGCCATCTGGAACAGGTTAGTTTCAGTCCAGCCGGGAGGCCGGAGGATGGACTAAATGACCCCTGCAAGTCCCCCTCTGCCCTCTGCCTCTCCGGTTACCTTCTCTCGCTTCCAGCAAGCTTGTTTTCTCTAGGGAAAAATGAATCCATGACTCCAGGTTCCCTTGGGAGTCAAGATGATTCCACTCCCTGGCTTGGGGACTCTGAGCTTCGTGAGACAGAAACACTGGGCGGACTGGGGAAGGAGTCTTAACAGCACACACTATGTATTTAGACTCGTGTAGCAATGTGTGTTTCTCAGAGCTGCATATGCATGGGAGGCAGGGGCCAGGAGCCTTCTTCCTGTCCTCCTCCACCCTGCTCCTCACCACCTCAGGGTGCTAGTCTTTGACTTCCCTGACTGGTATCCAAGCAACTTCTCTACCAGGCAGGAAGCTGTTGAAGTCACAGGGCAGAGCTACCCTTTGATTCTTCCTGCTATGAGATTTTTCTTTCAGGGCTATGGATGGAACCCAAGGTCTCCTACATGCCAAGCAAGGGCTTTATCCACAAAGCTTCACCTCCAGCCCAAGGTCTCGGTTTTCTAAACGCAACCTCAGATGTGTGGGCTGACGACAAATTTCTCTGATGCCTCTGGGTCTGGGTTTATTACTCTGGTGACTTCCTTTGAAACCCTTTTCTGGGCTCCTGTTTTGCTGGTTATTTTTCACACGGAATGGTTTACTATCCCTCATCAACTCCCCTCAGAACAAGAACTTCAGAAAGATGGTGTCCAAGGTCACCCAGCGAGGGCACCGGAACCTGTCCTGGATGACTTCCTCGAGCGCACCCCGCAGTCATCACAAGAGGCTCACAGACTTAGGTCTGCACGCTGTGAAGTCCCTTTATCGTCCTGACTCTGAATCCCTGCTACCATGCCTCAGCCCTCTGTGGAAACACTGTTCATAATGGAAGTTTTCAAACATTCAGAAAACTCTCGAGAAGCAGAAAGGCGCCCGCCCTCCAGGTCAACCATCACCAGCATCTTGTGATGTATGTGTCCGTTTCTGCTGCCTCACCAGCACAGCCCCTTTTAAAAATTCCTACCACTGTGTGTCATTCCGCCCCTAAGTACTTCCATATGTAAGTCTAAAGGGGGCGGGGAGGGAAGGCAGGAAGGAGAAAGAAAACTACGAAACCAAATACCTGCCACAAATGATTTTTCCCACCTGATGGCAGCTAGTTCAACTCAAATGTTGACTCGTGTTGAAAAATAAACATGCACTGCTACATTTGGTTGGTTCCAATGAAAAGGGATAAAAATACACACACTGCCCTTGATGATGCTCCTCCTCCGTAAGGACGTGAGTGGAGAGAATGTTGTCTTCCTCTTGCCTAGGACTGGTGGTTATCAAGTTGTGCCATGAGCTGGAGAGATGGCTCAGCAGTTAGGAGGGAGCACTGCTTGCAGGGGACCTGAGTTTGGTTCTCAGCACCCAGGTAGGATGGAGAACAACCAACTGTAATCCCAGCTCCAGGGACTCCAGTGCTCTCTTCTGCCCTCTGTGAATGTTGCAGTCACACAGCACACATGTGCATGCACACGAATGCAGCATGCATGCTCACATGCACACGCACATGCACGTGCTCACATGTACACGCACATGCACACACACACGTGCAGGCATGCATGCACTCACTCACATGAAAAAAATCTTTAAAAGAAGTTGTCCTATTAACCAATAATGTCTCAAATTCTAGATCTGTGGGATGGCCTCTGCAATGTCTAGTTTTGTGTCAACTTGACACAAGCTGGAGTCACTTCAGAAGGGTGAACCTTAAGTGAGAAATGCCCTACTAGATAAGCCTGTGGTGTATTTTCTTGACTGAAGATTGATGTGGGAGGGCCCAGGTCACTATGGTTGGTGCCACCCATGGGTGGTGGTCCTGGGTGCTATAAGAACGCAGGACGAGTGAGCCATAAGGACGTAAGCAGCATTCTTCCATGGCCTCTGCATCAGCTCCCACCTTCAAGTTTCTACCTTGAGCTCCTGCCCTGATTGCCACTCTTGAAGAGCTGTGATAGGGACATATAGATGGAAATAAGCCTTTTTCTCCCAAAGATGCTTTGGGTGGTGGCGTTTTCTCACAGTGAGAGAAAAATAACTAAGACAGGCTCTCTGAGGATGGGGTAGGGTAGCGTGCTCTTTAGATTTTTGGTCAACTGGACTCAAGCCAGAGTTCTCAGGAAAGAGAGAGTTTCATTAGAAAAAGGCCTTCATCAGCTTCTCCGTAAATAAGTCTGTAAAACATTTTCATAATACGTGATTGATGTGAGAGGACCCAGCTCACGGCGGGTGGTACTACCCCTGAGCAGTGGTCCTTGGTGGGATAAGAAAGCAAGTCAGTAGTTCTCAAGAGGGACAGCCTTACCCTTGGAGACAGCGGTGGGAGTGGCTCATGGCAAGGGTGATCCCAAGCCAGGGATAGTGGCTGACTCTGGCATCAGGGCATCAGGGAGAGGCAGGCATGGCAAGGCTGTTGCCATGGACATGCTGTCTCTTCACAGTAACAGAAACCTAACTAAGATGGCAGAAGCTGGTACCAGGGTTGGGGTAGAGTTGTGACAGACCTGACCGTGTTTCCTGGTGGAATGCGGACTTTGGATTAGGAAAGCACTAACAGTTTAAGTGGCACTTGGAGCCATACTAGTAGGACTGTGGTTGACAGCAGTGTTGACAGCAAAGCAGATTATAATGGCAGGGCGCAAGAGATCTCACAGGTGAAGAATATTAGTCAGTGACCGAGAGATCATTCTTGGGATATTTTGGTGAAGAATGTGGATGCTTTCTGCCCTTCTCAAACAACAAAACAAAACAAAACAAAAAACTGTTTGAAGCTAAATTGAAGACTTTTGGACTAACAGCATTGGGAGAGGAGATTTCAAAACAGCCTAGCAGTGACTGTGTCATGTGGCTACTAGTGACCAGTCTTATTTAGATTTATAATAAAAAGGAGCAGACTGAGCAGGGAAAATGCACAATGTGCATTTTGAGGAGAAAGGGGGCATGGGAAGTATAATAGGGCTAAATCCTGTGTTCAAGAAAATAAACAGATTAAGGAAAAACCCGACACTAAATGGAATAAAAGGAGTGGTGAGCTCAGGACGAGACCCCACCTAATGAAGCTTCCAGTTTGTGAAAAGGAATTAAAGAAAATCATAGGGCTGGTGTGGGGGCACAAGCCTTTAAATCCGGTACTCCAGGGGGCAAGGCAGTGGATCTCTGAGTTCTAGGCCAGCCTGGTCTACAAAGCCAGTTCCAGAACAGCCAAACTTAAGTAGAAAAGGAAACCATCAAAACCAGAAAGTTGGTGAAGATGCAATTCAATGACAGAGATGTTGGTCTCAGGAAAGAGAGGTCTCAGTGAAAGCAACGTAGGACTAGCTCTGGGACAAGATTCCATCCCCCTGTTCTCACCGAGTGCTCCCCATACCACCTGGGCACATCACGTTGCCTCCTTGAAAATAAGTGCCAGATGCAAGGAGAGAGTATGAGAAGCCAGCCTTCTATGGTGAGCCAAACTGAGCCGAGCTTCTGTGATTGAGCTGCAGGCTGGCAACTGACTTACAGTCATGAGATCCGCCAAGCAGGTGACGTGTGAGTCCTCTTCGTATGCGAATTAGCAGATATGCTGTGGATGCAGGAACCAGCAGAAGGTGCCGAAGGAGGCAACACCAACCTAAGGCTGGCTATGGGCTATAAGATTGACATCCTGAGGGCTGGGGAGATAGTTTAGTAGATAAGTTATTGTTGTACAAACATGAGATCCCTAGAACTTTCATTTAAAAATAAAAGCAAAACCTGGGGAGGTGGCACAATCTGTACTTTCAGGGGTGCTAGGTGTGAATCCTCAGGGTTCACCGGCCATCTGTGAGCTGCAGGTTTATTAAGAAACCCTGTCTCATCCAGGCAGTGGTGGTACATGCTTTTAATCTCAGCACTCAGGAGGCAGAGGCAGGTGGATCTTTGAGTTTGAGGCCAGCATGGTCTATGGAGTGAGTTTCAGGACAGCCGGAGCTACAGAAGAAACCCTACTTGAAAAACAAACAAACCACCACCACCATCACCAACAAAACCAAACCAAAAAAGAAAGAAAGACATTATCTTAAAAAGTAAAGTGGACTCTTTTTGCCCCATCTACTGCGAGAATGAAGACCATGCTCAGCAATCAGACGGTCGACATTCCAGAAAATGTGGACATCACTCTGAAGGGGCGCACAGTCATTGTGAAGGGCCCCAGAGGAACCCTCTGGAGGGCCTTCAATCACATCAACGTAGAGCTGAGCCTTCTTGGGAAGAAGAAGAAGAGGCTCCGGGTTGACAAATGATGGGGCAACAGGAAGGAACTAGCCACCGTCAGAACCATCTGCAGCCACGTTCAAAACATGATCAAGGGTGTTACGCTGGGCTTCCGCTACAAGATGAGGTCCGTGTATGCTCACTTCCCCATCAGCGTCGTTATTCAAGAGAATGGGTCTTTGGTTGAAATCCAAAATTTCTTGGGTGAAAAATACATCCGCAGGGTTCGGATGAGGACAGGCATTGCTTGTTCTGTCTCTCAAGCCCAGAAGGATGAATTAGTCCTTGAAGGAAATGATATTGAACTTGTTTCAAACTCGGCGGCTCTGATACAGCAGGCCACAACAGTTAAGAACAAGGATATCAGGACGTTTTTGGATGGTATCTATGTGTCTGAAAAGGGAACAGTGCAGCAGGCTGATGAGTAGACCTAAGTTACCAGTTCCAGAAACAAGATCCTGAATTTTAATATGATTTGGGGTATCTTTTGGGACAATAAAAGACTTGTATTGAAAAAAAAAAAGTAAGGTGGAAAGCAGCTGAGAGGGACACTTGACATCAACCTGTGGGCTCGGCACACACATCCCCTTGCATGCATGTCCACACTCACAAGAACACACAGACACAGAAAGAACGGTGCCCGGGTGGCCTCATCTGCTGACCTGGACAACTTTCAGATTGGAGAATGGGGAAGGCCAGACGCTCTTTTGCGCCTGCTGCTCCTCAAGGGTCCTTTGATGGAGACGCTCTTCTCAGTGGCCGAGTCATCCATTCACGTCTAGCCCCGAGACTGGGAGAATGGTTCAGTGGCAGAGCACTTTCACAACATGCCTTGAGATCCTTGGTTTTACCCCAGGACCGCGAAGACCCTCAGACAGTGTAGTCGTAGCATTTAGGAAAGGGTGGGCACAGAATGGTCAGAGGTACCCAGTGCAGTCATGTCGTAGAAGGCACAAGTGAATGAGTGGAAGAAGGCTGAGATGGTGGGTACCTCACCAAGACCTTTCCTAGTCCCTGCGGCCCATCCTGTCTCACCGACCTCAGCACAAGATCCTAGAACAAGCTCCTCAGGTCTCACTAGCTTCCCCAAACCCCTCCCCATGAACTCTGGATCACTGTGTGTTCCCTCATTACCTTGTAAGTCACAATCCAATAGTTGTCATCAAAAGCTTATCTATGCAGTTTAAACTAGAGTAGTGTGAATATTAACGTTCTAAAAGTTAAATTTGTCTCATTCTATACCCAAGCTAGCCTCAAACTCACAATCCTCCTCCCTCGGTGTCCCCAAGTGCTGAGCCAACACACTCAGCTTCAAATAAAGTTCTGACATCACATTTTCAACTCTGGCCCACAGAAATGCGAACAAGTATCGGCCAACACACAGAGTCTACACTGACATTTCATGAGCAGCTTCTTTTCTGGTGGGAAACCTCCCACAGTTTATTCTCCCTTGAAAGTTCTCCTTCAAGGGTACCCATTACAAGTTCTTCAAAAAAGAAAAGAAGATGTGTTCAGAAACTGGATGTTTTTCTAGTTCCTATAACTTTTACATTATATTTGTCAAGTTTCTCTGTATTGGGTTATTCTTGTACGTACCTAATTAATCAGTGTAAAATATTACACACTGGAGAGGAGATTTTAAAGTAAGCCTATCACATCCTCCTGAATATCATCAGGCGATGAAAGGAGACAGAGACCCACATTGGAGCACCGGACAGAAATCTCAAGGTCCAAATCAGGAGCAGAAGGAGGGGGAGCACGAGCAAGGAACTCAGGACCGCGAGGGGTACACCCACACACTGAGACAATGGGGATGATCTTTCGGGAACTCACCAAGACCAGCTAGCCTGGGTCTGAAAAAGCATGGGATAAAACCGGACTTACAAAGCGGACAATGAGGACTACTGAGAACTCAAGAACAATGGCAGTGGGTTTTTGATCCTACTGCACGTATTGGCTTTGGGGGAGCCTAGGCAGTTTGGATGCTCAACTTACTAAACCTGGATGGAGGTGGGCGGTCCTTGGACTTCCCACAGGTCAGGGAACCCTGATTGCTCTTCGAGCTGACGAGGGAGAGGGACTTGATCGAGGGAAATGGGAGGCGGTGGCGGGGAGGAGGCAGAAATCCTTAATAAATAAATAAATTTAAAAAAAAGTAAAAAAAAAAAAATAAAGTAAGCCTATCAGTGGGGACCATCATCTAGTTCATAAAATAAACCTTAACAAATTGGCTTGAGAGTTTTGTTTCATTTTGATTTCGATGAAACAGAATCCCACACTCTAGCCCAAGTTGTTCTTGAATTTACAGCAAGCCTTCTGCCTCCCAAGAGTTGTTAGGCTTTCATGCAAGCGATACCCAACCCATCTAAGGACATTTTAAAGACACGGATTAATAGGATGTTCTTAAGCGCAATGGGGTGAGAAAGAAAAGAGCAGGGGATAGCACAGTCCTAGGAGCCAGTCCATGGGAAGAGAGGGCGTCTCAGGGGAAATCCAAAAATACATCGAATTGGAAGAAGATGAAAATACCATGCATCCTCTAAGTTGAAAGAGAGCGCTGCAGTGCTGCAGGCTCACATGGGGAAGAGGAAAATGCGTAGATACCAAACCCAGCGTCCCCCTGAAGAACTGAGTGTGACCTGCAGCATGGAGTCAGTGGCACTGGAAGGAAGAAGTCTGCAAAGAGACCCAGGAAGGTCCGTGGAGTACAGGGCTGACGGGGGCAGGAGCGGGAGACCCCTGGCGGGCCTGCCAGAGGAAGGAAAAGAGTGACGATACAGGTGACCATCATCAAGATGCTCAGGAATGTCGCTACAAGACTCCGAGGACACCAGAATGACTCAAACCAGTCTACTCCCAACAGTCTAGCTGAAATGGACTAATCCCTCGAGACACACAAATGGCCACAGTTCACCCAATAGCAGATCATCAGAAGAGCAGTGTGGCTACTGAGAGAATTAAATTCAGGGTCTGGGAAGATGGCTCGGCAGTTAAGAGCGCTGGTTGCTCCTGGAGCTGGATTCAGTCCCCAGCACCCACACAGCAACTAACATCTCTCTGTAACTCCAGCTCCAGGGAGCCCAATACCCTCTTCTAGCCTCCTTGGGCTCCTGCATGGGTGTGGTTTACGTAAACATATGTACACATAGAAATAAAATCTTTTTCAAATCAAGAATTAAACTAACATTTTTTATTATTACATTCATTCATCTATTTGCTTATTTATTTATTTATATATGTATGTTCTCTCCTTCCACCACATATGCTTAGGGACTAAACTTGGTTCTCAGTCTTGGCAACAGGAACCTCTACCCACTGAGCAATAACACGGGCCCCAAATTCATAATTTTAAAACCTTCATAAAACAAAACTTTAATCTCAGACACAAATTTTCCTGAAGAATACTACCAAATGTTTAGAGAGAAATTAATACTAATTCTATAAATCTTTTCAGTCCTTGGTAGCTCATTTTAAGATGCTTGTTACCCCCGGACCCAAACTAGCAAAAGAATACACACAAAAATTCATGTCAATAATTAACATAAATCCACAGGATCACAATAAAACCCTAGGGAAACTCAGCACCATGTAAAAAGAATTACATACCCTGCCCAAAGAGGTTTATTCCTGGAAAGCAAGGCTGTTAGTTTTTTTTTTTTAATTATCTAGGTAACCAACTCTATTAAGGAAAAGAGGAAAAATTACAAGACCACGTTGTTGTTTTTTTAAGCCTTTGAAAAATTTAGTACACACCTGTCATCTCTACAATTCAAAATAAGGTTTCCCTGTGAAGAACAGGTACTATTATCTTTAGAAGAAAAAAACAACAGAAACGCATTCCATGGAGTTTAGAACTAGGCAAACATGTCTGCTTTTGACACCAAATTAACAAAATGCCAGAAACCCAGGCCAAAGAAATAAGGCAAGAAAATGGAAGAAAAGATCCCAGAAACGAAGGAAGCAGTCTGTATTACAGATGGCTTGATTACCAAGGAAGAAAACCCCAACAAGCCTGCAAGATGACACAGAGGCTATGGATACGTCAGCTATGCTCCTATTCTGCCAATAAACACATGGATGTTGTGCGCTGCAGCAGAGGCTCAGGGTTCAAGAGCAGGTGCTGCTCTTCCAGAGGACCCGAGTTTGGTTCCCAGCAACAAGTGGCTCACAACCACTGTCACTCCAGCTCCAGAGAATCTGAGGTCTTTGGCCCCCGAGGGCCCCTGTACTCACATGCACAAACCCACACACAGATAAACACACAGACACAAGTGCACGTATTTTAAACACAACAACAATAAACCTTTAAAAAAACTTATGTGGGCACCCAAGTCAAAAGAAAAACAATAGCACAAGGTACAGTTGCTCCCTCAAGTGAACCACTCAGATTGAACACACTGTGTGTAAGACTTGGATAACAAAGCTAACAGTGCTGCTGAGATGCTCCAAGGGAGTCTAAACAAACAGGTGGGCTGCAGTTAAACAATAGCTTCAAACAAGAAACAATTCCGGTGTCTTTCATGAAGGGATGTTCAACATGTCCACACCAGGGGCTACAACTCAGCTGTGAAAAGGGAGAACCTATTGATAGTCACAATAACCTGCAAGAGATCTACATTGACTAGAGAAAAAACAGTGACGCAGAAATGGAGGGAAAAAAATTAGTAGATGCCAGAGGTTGAGGAAAGGATGCAATCAGAGAAAAATAGTTAAGAAAATAAACAGTCTGGACACCTGAGAAGACATAGGAATATTCTATGTCTTGACCATATCAATAGTGATGCCCTGGTATATCTATATCTGATAAAATGGATACAGTATATGCAGACATTCATTCTCTCTCCCTCTCCCTCTTCCTCTCCCTCTCCCTCTCCCTCTCCCTCTCCCTCTCCCTCTCCCTCTTCCTCTCTCTCTCTCATACATGTTCATATGAATATGTGTTCTCTTAGTTTAGGTTTTTACTGCTATGATGAGACACCATGACCACAGCGACTCTTACAAAGGGAACATTTAACTGGGGTGGCTGGCTCACAGTTCCAGAGGTTCAGTCCATCATCATCATGGCAGAGAACATAGCGGCATGCGTGCAGACGTGGTGCTGAAGAAATAGTTGAGAGTTCTACGTCTTGCAGGCAGCAGGAACCCAACTGAGACGCTGGGTGGTATCCTGAGCATAGGAAACCTCAAAAAACCCAGCCCCGCTGTGACACACTTCCTCCAACAAGGTCATACCCACTCCAACAAAGACACACTTCCTAATAGTGCCACTGCCGATTAGATCATGGAGGCCAATTGCATTCAAACTACCACATGTGCACTGTGGAGGGCATGCACGCGCGCGCGCGCGCGTGTGTGTGTGTGTGTGTGTGTGTGTGCGCGCGTGCGCGCCCTCCTTGGGTGTCTTCCCCCACCACTCTCCACCTTACTTTTCAAGACAGGGTTTCTTGTTGAACCAACTGTCTAGGCAGACTAAACAAGGGACATCAGTGGCCCTTTTGCTTGTTGGTCTAGCCCAGGTGGTACACACCACCAAACCCTGCTGTCAAGTAGGTGCTGGGGATCTGATTTCTTAATGCATGTGCATGTGCATCTCTGAGACATCTCCCCAGTAACTTATTTTTAGGACAGATTTCACTGTGTAGCCCAGACTTGCTTCAACCTCCCAGGTATTGGAATTCCATGTATACCCTATGTCAGGATTCCAATGTTATTTCTTATACTTTGTGAGGCTCTGCATTTTTCTCAAATAGTTTAATTAAGACTTTTGGCTAGAAATAGCTATATTACTTTTGAATTTGTTATTATTTATTTATTTATTTTTTATGTGTGTGGGTGTTTTGCCTACATGCATGTCTATGGACCATTTGCATGCAGTACCTGTAGAGGCCAGAAGAGGGCATTGGAGCCCCTGGGACTGGAGTTCCAGAGGGTTAGGAGCCACCCTGCGGGTGCTAGAACTGGAATCCAGGTCCTTTGGAAGATCAGCTGGTGCTCTAAACAGCTGAGCCATCTCTCCAGCACCAATGCATTAATTTTTAATGAATATCTTCATGCATGGCCCTATTTATATCAGGACTAGTGGAGGAGCGGCATTTTGTGGAAGCCATGCTGGGAAACCTCGTTCACATTAGCAGGTTTGCCCGAGGGTTTATTATAGAAACATGACTGTGAACTCTCTGAACTCTTTCCAACTCCCATGCCAAGAATAACATGGGACTCTGTCATCGAGACTTATTTTTAAGAGTCATCAGCGGACAGTCCCTTCGAGTCTCCTCCAACGCTGCTGAAGGAAGAGGAGCGGAGAACATCCCAGCAACAGAGACCAACGCTTGGCCCTTCTCTTGCCTGGGAGAATCCACTCCAAATTCTTTCTCAAGCTTCATGACTGTTGCTCCTCCCCTCAAAAGTCACCTTCTACTCGGTGCTTGTACTGACTGATTTTGTGTGTCAAGTTGACACAGTTAGAGTCCTCCGAGGTGATGAAGCCCCAGTTGAGGAAATGCCTCTATGAGATCCAATTGTAAGGCATCTTCTCAATTAGCGATCAATTGGGGAGGGCGAAGCCCATGGTGGGTGGTGCATCTCTGGCCTCGTGGTCCGAGGTGAGTACACTATGGGGAGCAAGCCATGGCCTCTGTATCAGCTCCTGTCTCCGGGTTCCGGTCTTGCTTGTGTTCCGGTTCTGACTTCCCCTCCAATGATGGACTTTGATCTGGAAATACAAGACAAATAAACCCTTTCCTCCCCGACTTGCTTTTTGGTCATGGTATTTTGTCTCAGCAATAGAAGCCCTAACTAAGACAGTGACTTAGAACAGGTTAGAGACATTGCCACGTTTCTACTTTCAACACACATTTACCAAGCTCTGAGTGTTGACTGTACATGTCTTCTGCTTTGTTGAGAGTGGCAAGCCCTGCACACTCATTTCAAAAGAACACCCATAGCAGGTGTGAACTGCCACTGCTTTGTCCCCCAGAGGTGGCTTGCTGTGTCCCTTCCAAACTCTTTAGTTCAGGAGATAATATATAGATAAACATTCTGAGTTTTAATTCAAAGATGAGAGAGGATAGATGGACAGTTGGATGATTTGATTGATTAGACTGATGATAGATAAGTTGATTAGATAAGAGATAGATAATAAATGAAACATTGATTGAACACTAATAGATAATAGATGTTATATACATGATAGATTGATTCATTGATTGTTGATAGATAAATGGCGAATGTATTTATTGATGATAGATGACAGATACATGATTGATGATAGATAAGAGATGAAAGACAGATGTTTAGATCTAGAGAGAAAGATGAGAGACAGATGATAGGTTGATTAATGATAGGTTGGTTGATGACAGATTGATCAATTGTTAGATGATGGGTAGATAAATAAAACATACACAATAGAGTAATTGATGAAAAAATTGATTGATTGATGAAAGATACTTAGAATGAATGATTAACTGATGGTAGATGATTGATAGAGAGATAATAGATATATAGATAGATGATACATATAGACAGATGATAAATAGATATAGAGAGAAACATGATACATGAGACATACATGATAGATGATAGACATACGGATAGATAGAGCTAGAAAGATGAGAAAGACAGATGGTAAATAGACAGATAATGGCTACAATACCTAGACAGTGACCATCACTTTGATGGAACACCTGATTGCAGCAAGCCTCCCTATAGGATGACAGCATTTTCTATGGCAATCATTGGAAGAAAAAGAGCCACTAACCAAGTGGTATCAGGTTATAATTCAAAATTGCCCCCAAATGGGTCAAAGTTGTCTTTTCAGCTTCATGGGACAGAAGTCTTGGAGTCTCAGGCAAGAGAGGCCCAGCTGCAGGGATCCAGGCTGCCTTGCCTTTGCCCAGTGCCTGGAAACTATGCAGACCACTGGCCAGGGAGGGGAGAGCACATGGCTTTGCTCTCTGGAACCCAAGGAAGGGCAGCAGGTCAGTGGTCAGTTTCCAGCATCCACACAGAGGCGCCCCTGTAACCCCAGTGCCAGGAAATCTGGTGCCCTCTTCTGGACTCTGTGTGTACTGTATACACATGGCACACAGACAAACATGCAGGCAAACACTCATATACATAAAATAAACCTTAGAAAAATGTCACTTCCTCTCAGAGCCATCTGAAACCCACTGGATATGGTAACACTATCATGGTGACTCTTAATGCAGGGACTGGGTGTTGGGTGCCACCACCTGATGACACTGCCATGACTTGGGTGTCTTCGTTGCTATGCCATGAAGACGAGAATGCTGCAGCTCAGAGGAGCCCAGCAGCACCCTTGGGGTGGCGCCGGGACTCGAATTGCTGCTCAGGCTGTTTCTTTAGACTACCGGGCTGCCCTGGGGAGTGAGCTCATTCCCACCACAGGGCCTTCCGCGATTCAGGCTCTGAACTTCCTGAAGGAATGCAGCAGAGAGGCTCATGGGATTCTACCCTCAAAAAGTCCATCCACCCTGAGCAACCTGGTTCCTGCAGTCACTCAGCAAGTGTGCACAAGAGGCAGGGATCATCCTAGGGTCCAAGATGGCCAACCAAAGGGAGAGAGAAAGGGAGGGATGGCAGAGAGGGAGCAGCCATAAGAGCACCATTTTAAAAACAGCTTAACAGAAAGAGGCACATCCATGACAGGTGTTGTCTAACAGAAGTGAAAGAGGGTTTTGAGAAACTATCCCAAGGGTTTGAGAGCCAGAGGCCTCCTCAGGCTAAGGAGAAGCTGGCTGGGACACTGCGTCAAGGTTCCTAGAAGAGAGACTAGTACAGCACAAAAGCCCCAAGGCAGGGGACCTAGTGGGGCTCACATGGGACCCTGGGGAGAGGAGCCCACTCTAATGAGGCTGGAGGGTGAAGCAGGGGCTCAGCGTGCAAGCACAGGGAGCTAGCATAGATGTTGCAGAGCAGGAGCGGCTTCCTGGGGTACAGGACGGGCGTCCGTGTCTTCCACACCCTCTCAACGGCTGTGGAGCCTGGGATGGAGGTGGGTAAGAGCTGCAAGGTCAACGAGGAGATGGCACGTCAGAAAACTGCGCTCTATCCGGTGGTTCTCTGGTCCCACCTTCATTCCTGGGTCGGGTAAAGTCTTCCCAAAGGGAGGGAGACAAGGAAGAGAGAGAAGGCAGGGTTGGGAGCCGCCCCTTGAGCTGTGGAAGGGCTCTGCTCTTCCATCCAGCAATTCTGGGGTTGCCTGGGCTTCCTATGTACCCCAGGGTGCACCTCCACACTGTCCACACTCTTGCTTTGTTCCCACCAGGCAAGGGAAGGTGTGAGAAGCTGAAGGCCACAGAGGCCCAGCCGAGGACAGGGTACAGAAGAGATTGTGAGGCTGTACTTGCTGCAGATCCAGCCAGCTGCAAGACCAACAAACCTCTAAAAAAGCTGGGAGACTGACCCAGGAGCCACTGTCTACACTGGGTCCCCCACTTCTTCACTGACCCCTCGGGACCTGCGCTCTGTTTCCTTCCTCTCAGACTTAAAATGTGTCACCTTTACCCCGTCACCCTTAAACTTGTGAAAACAGTGTTCTTCTAATCTAGGTGTGTAAGGAGGCAGGGGCAATGCCGGAGCTGTTCCCACGTATCCAGGGAAGGAAGGAGGACCGTGGAACCAGTTGTATCCATTTGTTCCTAGTCTCTTACAGGGTCTTCCTGCAAAACTCTTTCCCACCCTCTTCCCCTCGCGTGCCCCTGCTTCTTAATCCCTGAAACTCAAGACCTCTATCAACTACATGTTTCAGAAAGGCCATTCACATTCAAAAGCAGCTTTGCTTAGTCTCTGCTAGGATTAGGAGTAAAGAGGGTCCTCAGTGTAGCGGTCTCTCCGGTAGCCAGAGCGCTCACAATGAGGGACAGATACAACCTGAATGAACTTCCCCCTTTGCAAGCGTGTCTATCAGACAGTGTTCCTGCATGTCCGCGGGTGACAATATGATTTGTCCCTGTATCCTTAGCTAGGTCAAGTGGGCTCATCCAGATGGGTAGAGGGTTTTTAGTGACAAATAATCATGGGACAATGGCCTTTGCCACTTCCTGATGAACTTACAGTGAGATTGCCCACACTTAACCATCCTGCTGACTGATTAGTGAACATACGGTATGAAGATGTTCATGGAGAGATGGGCCAGTAACTAAGAGCACCTGTTGCTCTTACAGAGGGCCCAGGTATTGATCGGAGGGGGAGAGGGAACTTTGAGAAGTTATCCTAGGGGCCATGGGGCATCAAATATCTTGGCTCACTAACCCTCATGCCCTCTGCAGGGCCTATTCACAAATTCTGATGCCTTAGGAGGTAGGATGAGTTTGTTTACTTTTATTCAAGACAAAAGACAGCTGCTGTAGGGACTGGCTGACGGGAATTCTAATTTTCTTAGGATTTAAAATGTGATTGGGTACTTTGAACACACACGAAGCCACACACAAACACAGGTGAAGCTTTACTGAAAGACACCAGAGTGTTGCTGAGGCTTGGGCGTTGCAGCTTGTGTCCTCAGGCAAGCTCCCAGCTCAGAGCTTCAGGCCCCTGTGTCTGAATATCAGAAATGGTAGAACCGAGTAAGCGGAGGGCAGACATCGGCAAAAGAGATGCACCCTGCAACGAGGAAGCCACAGTCCCAAAGCAAGGTGAGACCTTTCTTTCAATAGCAATAGCAGGTAGCCACGAAGCAGTCTGAGTCTCCAATGCTATCTGTGAGGTGGTCCAGGAACTCAGACAGGCAGAGAAGCAGGGGCAAAACAGACAGGGCTAGGAAGCAAGAAGGGCGGAGGGAAACACAGCTGTTTTGACCCAAAGGTTGGAGATATGGGAGTAGGTGCAGACATCCCAGAGAGAAGCAGTACTGTGGTCCGTGTAGCAAGAAAAGCCCTGGGAGGCAGCCTCCAGTAGCCATAGCCACCACTGTGCAGCTAGGAGAATTCTATAGCTGGGAGTAGAGGCCTGGGGAAAGTGCTTCTGTAGGATGGATGGCTCTAGACATCCCAGAGTCCCTTCCACTGCTGTGGCCTCTAGGATCTCAAAAGGCAATGCCACAAGTTCTCCCATCCTAGACCTTCTTGCAGCTTCTTTTGAGAATGAGCTCCCGGTATCTAGTGGCAACAGACAAGAACGTAAGAATGGCTTTATCCAGATGGAGAGCTTCACCCAAATGGAGCCATGAAGCTGAATCCCCAGTTCTGCCGACTGCACCTCCAGAAACTTGGAATAACTTCATCATCTCTAAGGCGCTGGCTCCGCAAAGGGTGCTGTAAGGGACCCTGTGCACCCTGCAGCTGGTAGTGGGAGGTGGAACAGAGCGAAGAAGGCAGAGCCCCCGGCACGGAAGAGTGGGAGCGGGGCACCCTTTTAGAATGCTGTAAACCAGTAGTGTTGGCCATTCAGTCCCTGGTCCTCTGTCTTTCTGTCATGGAGCAGTTCTGCCCTCTCTCTCAGTTTGAGAGGTGGCGGGAAGAGAGTAGGGAATTGAGACTGAAGCCATCCCGGTTATCACTGGGCCCGGGTGAAAAAAAGAACCCGGGCTGGGTAGTGTGTCTCACACCAACAGCCCTACTACTCAGGAGGTTGAGGTAACAGGATCGTGAGTTCAAGGTCAGCCTGCCCTACATAGGGAGACCCTGAAAAGGAAGGAAAGGAGGGAGGGAGAAAGGGAGAGAAAAAAGTAGAAAGAGAGGGAAGAAAAATGAAGGAAGGAGAGAGGAGAGGGAGAGAGAAGGAAGAAGGGAGGAGGGGACAGCTGCACCAATCTCTCCTGGGCTCACCCTGCAGTGTGCCTCTGTTCCTAGCCTCTCTGTACTGGAGATGGGCCCAGGGACAAGGATGGCTCCAGCAACAACAAATTCCTAGAAGGTCAGGGCCACGGACGCCGTTCCTTTGCTATGAGTAATGTGGTCAAACAAAGCCCCTGGTATTTTCAAGTCCATTCACGGTGCCGAGAGCTGGGCCCACAGCTCAGCAGCTGTGCAGGGTAGAAGGGAGCCCCAGATCTCTGCCTTGGGTCCAGCCTTCAGGAGACTCCTGATCTAGAAGTGGGGAAGCATTCTAAAGATCTTTTCAGCCATACCCTGCCTCCTGGTCCATGCGTTATAAAACATGAATGTTTAGGAGTCTCTCTAATGCATCTGATGTGACCCAAGGAGCTTGTGTAAGACATTACACATTTAGGAAGGGATGAGACCTGGTGTCCTCTTCATCTTCCACTACAAAGGGCTACAGAAGAGACTACAGGAGAAAGAGAAAAATGTCCCCCCCCCCCCCGATAGTGTCTTGTTCTTCCTTTTTTTCCAAGCTACGGATCCTTGTTTGACTCCAGCCATCTTCCTCAGATGATGTTTAATGTTGATGGACAGGCTCTGGAATTTCCAAGGAGGCACACCCCTGACACACCTGTGAACGATTGCCTAGATCAGGTTAGCCCCTGGCACACCTGTGGCACACCTATGAGCTCTCACCTAGATTAGGTTAAGCCCTGGCACACCTGTGAACTATCACCTAGATTAGGCTAGCCCCTGGCACACCTGTGAGCTATCGCCTATCGCCTAGACTAGGCTACCCTCTTTGCATGACTGCGAGGCATGCTCTTCTTCAGGCTAATTGAGGTGGGAAGAGCCACCCTGTATGTTAGTGTCACTATCCTCTGGGTACCATCCACCTAACACTGACCTGACTTTCTGGTTCCTCACTGCGGGTGCAATGTGACCAGCTGCCTCAAGCTCACGACTTCCCTGCCTTGATGCCTTCCTTAAATGGTTATCAGGGCATTTTGTCCTAGCATCAGACAGGCGATGAAGACGCCCCCTTCTGGCCACACATGTGTAATAACCACTCCTGCTGGGAGCTATCATTCTTAATAGCGGCAACTAGTCTGCCCATTCTCAGTGGCAGGAGTGGGGGAGGGTCTTTCCTAAAGGTGAATGTCACAGCAGTATGTCACGCTACCCTAGAAACCAAATCTTCTGCCTCAGGTCATTTTGTGTTTGTAGTATGTTGTTCTTTTGGAAAACTACAACTCCCAGAATCCCCCTGGACTATGGTTGCCTGTGCGCACACCTGCGCGCAGGTGTGAGATATTCTTCCCAGATTGCCTTGGGCCCCCCGTTAAAAGGCAGGGGCCACACGAGGCCTGCCCCCTCGTCCTGCCTCTCCCCTGTGTGTCCCACACCCTTCGCCCTTTTGTGTTTCCCTCCCCCATTAAAGCGAACCCACGTGGGAGCCGCCGTGTCGTGTCTGTGTTTGTTCCGCCGTGCGTGTCTGTCCCGTGCCCCGTGTTCAAGAAGAACACCCCCTGCACCCCCCTTTTATTATTTTTTAAGAACAACATAGTAACTGCTGGGAAGGTTTTTATGATTGTCCCTTCAGAAAGGAGAACCCTGAGACACAGCAAAATAAGGCAAACTCCAGCTGGGGTTTTCCCACTGTGTGAACATAGAGGCACCCCTTGGACCCTCAGGGTGACTTCGAGGGACTCAGGCAGCCACTGCTACCTGCTCTTCACGCGGTTTCCACCTGACAGGAAAGAGCAGCATACCGGCAGGCCACAGCACAGTGAACTGCCCCCACACAGCCATGGGAAGGACCGTGAGTGTCCCCTCCAGAATGCTGACTGTCATTTCCCCTGGCTTGGTTTCAAGGAAGGCATTAACAGACCCAGAGAGTCTGCACCCTTCACAGTCGCCTGCAGAGCGTTCCTCCACGAGCCTGCTGGAATTTCTGAGCTTCCCCAGGGATGAGCAAAATCCTGGGGACAGTGGCGGAGGGCCAGGGGCATCCAGGGGCCAGTGCCCCTCAGGTCGGTATTCCGGAAACACCCCGGTCACTTTGGATTCAGCAGCGCAGGAAGGAAGGTTCTTGTTAGCGCCCAGTTTCCTGTGGGCAGGAGGATGATCTCAAACAGCTCCCAGCGCCTGGGCCAGCAGCCAGCTGTCTTGGATGGTCAGAAGGTGAAATTTGAATGCTGGTGAATGGGGGAGCGGAAGCTCAGCAAGGCTGAGCTGAGCCCATTCATGAAAAAGATCTAGTCTCACTTCCTTATTGCCAGGAGTAGTGTGTGTGTGTGTGTGTGTGTGTGTGTGTGTGTGTGTGTGTGTGTCTTGTCTGCTCACGGGAGAGCGAACAACTACTTTCTGTCTCATTTCTTCCCCAGACTCCCACTCTTCCTTTTTTCCACCCCCAGTCTCAAATACGAAGCTTATCCTCAGGAAACTGCCAAAAACCGTGTAGCTGGTCTGTGGTTTGCCAAAAAACGAAAGAAAAAAAGAGACAGATTCATGAAAAAAAAAAAAAAAAAAAGAAAAAAAAAAAAAAAAAAAAAAAAAGCAGCATTCTCCCTTCCCTAAAAGCCTGCAAACCACCCTTCCTTTTCTCTCTCTCTCTCTCTCTCTCTCTCTCTCTCTCTCTCTCTCTCCCTCCCTCCCTCTTGTCTCTGTCTCTCTTATTCTCTCTGTCTGTGTCTCTGTCTCTGTGTGTGTCTCCATCTCCATCTCTGTCTCTGTGTCTTTCTCTCTAACCCTGCAGCCCTCTCTATTCCAGCCCCTCCGGGCTTGGGATGGTAAAATTAGCCCCCAGTAGGTGCTCAGAAGCGAAGGCCAGGCCGCAAAGGCTGATTCCATAGTGTCATTTTGAAGCTAAACATAGGCCTCCCCTAGGGGGAACAATTCATGATCATGCAGGGCTATTCAGGTCTTAGGGGCAGTAGAGACACCTCTTCGTTAGAATTAGAAAGCCGGAGGCCCACCATGATCCCAGCCACAGCTGAACCCACCCCCTGAGTTACTGGAGCTTAGTAGCCATGATTAACCCAAAGTCAAGAGGGTCCATGGGAGGGAGATGGAGATGTGAAACTCCCAGAAACCCCAGTCGCAGCCAAGAAATGCGTAGTGAGCACCCACAATAACTTCACAGCAATCCCGGAGGTGGCGCAGGTGGTGCCCTCAATGGGCACAGCAGGTGGAGGGTCACTGTGGTACTTTCCCCTCCTGTAGCTAATACCCCCTGCTGATGGTGTCCCCCCCCCCAACCTCATTCTTGCTGATCTTACACCTTCCTGATGATTTTCACTCATAAAGTCCTCTCAAGGAGCATGGGAAGGGATTCTATGAGTTCCAGTCTCCTGAATTCATTGGTGACCTCCAGCACCCCCCCATACCCTCCCACCCACCCCCACCCCAGCCCAATGCCCTTGTGATGCCAGAAATGTCTGGAATGCTCCCTACCCCATGTTGGGGTTGTTCAAGAAGTACAGACACCTTAAAGAGACATTTTGGAGGTCTGGAGAAATGGCTCAATGGGTAATTTTTGTGATGCAAGCGTGAGAACCCAAGTTACCACTCCCAGCACCCACATAGAAATGGGGTGAAATGTCTTTAACCCTGGTGCGTGGGGTAGAGACCGGCAGATCCCTAGGCTTGCTGACCAGCCAGTCCGCTCAGTCAGGGAGCTCCAGGCTTGGTGAAAGACATCTCAAAAAATAAGGAGCAGAGACTCTGCTAAGCCTGACAAGCTACGTGGACCTCGGGCTTCCATGCATGAATGCACAGGTGGGTGCGCATGCATGCGTGTGTGTATGTCCGTCCGCGTGCACACAGAGCTATATTTATCTTCTCCTATTCTTCCTGGGTTAAACAGAAATAGGAAGTCTTACCACCCCTTAAGGTCCCTGTCAAGGTGCTCTTCCAGGATATTGGCCACCCACCTCAGTGCCCCAGGTTCTCCTTGACCCTGGCTTTGGCCATGCAATATACATCCATCAGGGCGTCCTACAATTTCAGGAGGGCAGCAAACCCCAGGAGGAGAGAGATGGGCTTCCAGTAAGGAATCTCCCCTGCCTTCACTTCCTCCCTCTCCCATCCCCCACACCCCCAAGCTGCCCACCAACAGTGAGAAAGAGGAAACATCTGGCTAGCGCCAGGGGAGCTTGTGGGAAGAGATGGCTGCAGGTCTTGCAACCTTGAAATAAACCAACGGTCCAGCTACTGTCCTCCCCACCCCTCGTTAACATTCAATGAAACCGCCCCACCCAGCCACCACCCAGCCGGCAAGCTGTGACCTTCTGTTTCAGAAACTTGGGGGATTCCTGACTGAAGTGGGGTTCCAGAATGCCCCTCTCTACCCAGGCGATGACAATATCGATGGTCACAGGGTTAGAGTGGAATGGCGCTGTATAAAAGTGCCCCCCCCCACCCTCCCCAAGCATCTTTATCTGTCTCTAGCTGATGCTTGCACACATCGTCCTATTTACTCCTCACGATAGGTGCCCCATGTAGCGGGGTTCATCCGTTTCTTACAGATGTGGCTGCAGAGAGGTTAAGCACACTGCTGAATGGCAGAGGTGAGAGTCAAGCCCGTCCAACTCCAAAGTTCATCCACTCAATGTGTAGGCTGAACTACAAACTCTCCAGGTGCTCCTGAATCCTTGCTCCACTCCAGACCATGACCCAGGCAGCCATCTCTACCCTGCCATAACAGCTACCCTTCCCCTTCATTTGTTCATTTCCATCATTGATTCACGTAAAGAGGCATTTGCCTCAGCATACACTACACACTGAGAAAACCACACGTATTTGATTTGTTTGGCACTTGGTGATGTTTTGAGGCTGAGACCCCAAAGGCTGGCTTTGAACTCTCCACTTCCTGCTTCCACACACCTCACCTGACCTCTGCTGTCTAGATCTCTTGGTGGTTTTAAAAACTGAGTGGCTGGTAAGTAACCAAGGGGACATGCTGGCCTCTCAGAGAGGGCTGTGTGGTGAGGCCTGGTCTCCAGGTGGTAGGGGAACTCTAACAGGGTCTTCATTGATGACTAGTGACCATCTTCAGCCAAAAGATGGAAAGGACTTGACATTTGGTGCCAGAGAAGACAGTAAATCCAAGATGCCAAGGAAAGCAGACCGTTTTCGGGGAAGCTGCTGTGACTGGGGATGGGGTTACAAATAGGTATTGGGGTCTTGTAAGGGGGTGCTCTGGACTAGCCTTGACCCAGCAGGTCAGGGAGAGGTCACAGTTCACATGGCCTCAGGAAATCACCTTTGAAGGAGCTAAGAGAGAAAGGTGAGAAGGCTCAGCATCCATCTTGGGGTCCCACTGCAAGTATCACTGCCTCTAGGGTGATGAGGACAGAGCAATGGAAGAAAAATGGCCAAGCCTGACTTTCCAGGGTTTGCTGTTACCAGAGGTGTGAGCCCTACTTGTTTTTTTTTTAATATAATCCTTCTGAGTCTTGCTGTATTAGCTATAAATTGGGAATCATATTGCTTATTTAAAGTGCAATTGTAAGAATTTGATGAATTGGATGCGTCGAGGATTTTACATCCCGGGAGCATGGTGGTGTGGTACTTTGTAGGCAGAGGTAAGAGGTATGCGAGGTGGGCACTTGCCTAGGCTGTATAGTGAGACCCCTTCTCTAAAACCCAAAGATTGGGGTGGGCATCTCATGGTAGAGTGTTTGCCTCGCATGTACAAAGCCCTGGCTCCATCCCTTGTCAGTGAGGAAAGGAAGTTGGTCTTGACATCCCCAGCAAACTCCTGAATCCCAGCTTGTCCTGCTGTCCTGGGGCCTTGGTGGCTGGTCCCTAACTGATTGAAAGATGAAAATAAATATTCAGCAGGCAATGCACTGGGTATTACAGGCTCCCTTTCCATTCTTTTTTTTTTTTTTTTTTTTTTTTTTTGGTTTTTCGAGACAGGGTTTCTCTGTGGCTTTGGAGCCTGTCCTGGAACTAGCTCTGTAGACCAGGCTAGTCTCTAACTCACAGAGATCCGCCTGCCTCTGCCTCCTGAGTGCCTTTCTATTCTTAAGAGGACACCTGGGGACATGTCTCCAAGTGTAGGTGAAAATGCCAAGGGCAAGGAGCATCTAAGCCTCCAGCATCGTGCCAGCACCCTGCGTGGTTCTGAGAACACACATGTGTATGCACACACACTGTGACATAGTGAACTTGAAACATAACTTGCATGATGAATGAACAAGCCTTTCTATATTTGGAAAGAGGACACTGACAAAGGACATCCAAGGGATGGAGGGTCCCTGTGCTGGACTCTGAGGTACGCGCTTTTCCATCTCCTCAGTAATGAGGATTTGAATTTGGTAATGAAAGAATAGTTCCATTCCCTCTTAGAGAGGGAAACTAAGAAACGAACATTTGACATACCTGAGCAGCCACACGAGCAAACAATTCCTTGACACTTACATGAAGGTGTGACAGCTCGTGCGCAGGACAGAAGGTCAGTCTAAGAAAGAGGTGGATCACAGTGAAAATACACGAGGGAATCCCAGCGAAGACCCAGAACACTGTTTGACAAAGCAGACTTTGGTGCTCAAGTCAGCTGTGTCTCTCATGGCACTAGACCATCCAGTGATTTGTCCCCCTCGTGCTCCTGAGCAAGACTGCCGTGGCTACCGTACCAGCCTCTGCTGACACAAGACCCCACATTCTTCAGCCTTCCAATGTCACCAAGGAAGCCGGCTGGGCTCTCAGCACAGGGCTTGCATTGCTGAGGCCTCTGTCTTCACAGACTGAGCCTTTCCTGGGTTCTCCGCCTCTCTGATACCCAGACCTGACGTCACTATGGACCTACTGAGCCCCTGTGGGTCATTCTACTCAGTTCCCAAATGCTTGGTCCTCGAGAAGAACTGAGTATTAGCCCATATGCCAGTCATTTGTATGGCCACAGCTGGCCATGGGGTAAGTGATTGTTCCTCACCCAACCCCCATCCATTCGGGGCCTCTGCTGAGACCCAGCGTTTAGGTAGAGATGGGTTAAAGGTAGAGATAGGTTGCAGGATGACTCACACAGAACAAAGTCACATCAGGGCGAGCTGCTTCCCAGGGAGCCCAGGCTTCCCCGCACCTCCATCAAGCCTCCAGGCTACCTTTCTACACAAACTCAGAGCACAGCGCAGCCACTTTCTCCAATGCATTGTGCCCATTTACATAGACCAGAGAGACTGATGCCAAGGAATTACGGAAGGGCATGCGGTGGGAGAGCCCTGTCTTGATTTCAAACTTGCTGTCTCCACAGCCCACATTCGTTCCCCAACTTTGGTAGGTCAGTGGGGTAGAGGGGTCAGTACAGCCACCTCCCTGGGACTCCCCTATAAGGAAGACTTGAGCCTGTGATACTACTTGCCCTCTTCCCATCAGAGGGCGAGATGGAAAGGAAACGTGAGCCCTGTCTATTGGCCTCTGGTTGCGGCTGTCTGGCCCCGCAAGGTAGGTGTGAGAACAGTGCTTGAGAGACGATGAACTGAGTCTGTGCCTTTCTCCCTCTGCTTACAGTCCCTATACCTTTGATCGCCGCAACCCCCAGAGGCCATCCTAAGTGATCAGAAACTGGTATTCAAACTCTAGGCCAAAGGTACAGGGCCAGGGCTTCCGTCCTTCCTCACAAGTCATGAACCCCCATCGTGAAAAATCATTCGGCTTCAGTTTCCACCTTCAGTCAAGAGCCTGTTAAGTCTTAGACAGCCAAGATAAGCGATGGGAAGGGAAGCCAGGCCTCCCTTATACATGCCAGGCAAGCACTCTACCACTGACCGGCATCCTTTTTGTTGGTTCTTTTGCCAATCAGTCTTCACGTCCTACAAAATTCCCGCCTGTGCTCTGTACAGTTTCCTGCTAAGTTGTGTGCTCCTTGACCCTCTGATGAGACTTTCGTACATCTGAACAGTAATCCTTTCTTTGGCTAGATGCCATTTGTTCCTCTCAGTGCATGCGTGCACGCGCACGCATGCGCGCGTGTTTGTAGTACATATGTGCTTGAGTGTGTGAGAGTTTTGGGTGGCACGTTACCCTATCGTATTTTAATCCCAGGTTGCCTTATTCTCACATGAATTCCTTAAAACTCCTGTGGTAAGGAACCAGAAGCTAGATGGCTTAAGCGACACAAATGTGTCATGGTCCTGGAGATTATAAATCTCAATCAAATGACCAGTGTTGTTGCTGCCTTCCTTGGGCTCGGTCTTTTCTGTGTCCTGAGGAGACCTGGCAGTCTTCGGTGCTTGGTTACTTACAAGAGCATCCCCCCAGACCCTCCCTGCAACCCCACGTGCTGACTGATGGAGGAGGGTCATCTGTCTATGTGTTACTCTCATTGGTTAATAAAGAAACTGCCTTGGCTTTTTGATAGGGCAGGATTTAGATAGGTGGAGTAGACAGAACAGAATGCTGGGAGGAAGAAGGCAGTGAGGCAGACACTATAGCTCTCCTCTCCGAGATGGACAAAGGTTAGAATCTTCCTGGTAAGCCACCGCCTCTTGGTGCTATACAGATTACTAGATATGGGTTAAAGCAAGAGGTGAGAGTTAGCCAATAAGAAGCTGGAACTAATGGGCCAGGCAGTGTTTAAATGAATACAGTTTGTGTGTTGTTATTTTGGGTGTAAAGCTAACCATGTCAGAGCTGGGCGGGATAAAAAGCAGGCCTGCTCACCTCATCACTACAGCTGACCTCCTAGGCTTACATCTGGTCTCTTCACCTCTTCTAAGGTTCCTCCACAGGAACTAGGGTCAAAGCCTCAACATATGCCTGGACGATCCCTTCAGCTCAGAGTGAATAGTGACATCTTTCTTCTCCTTTGCCCTGTTTCTTTAACTCACAGTTGCTGTTGCTGCCCGCTACAGAACACATTTACCATGTAAATTTTTCTTACACTTATTTATTTACTTCATTTATGTGTATTTGCATGTACATGTATGTCACCGTGCACATGTGGAGGAAGTCAGAGGGCAGTTTGCAGGGACTGGTTCTTTCCTTCCAGCATGTGGGTCTCGGGGATCAAACTCGGGTCATTAGGCTTAGTGACATGTGCTTTATCCTGCTGGGCCATGCTGCCGGGCCATCCTGCCTGCCCACATTTACCATTTTAAAGGAATATCTTTGAGCTTTGGTAATCTTCTCTATTTTTTTC
This sequence comes from Microtus ochrogaster, assembly GCF_000317375.1. NCBI lineage: Eukaryota > Metazoa > Chordata > Mammalia > Rodentia > Cricetidae > Microtus > Microtus ochrogaster. The sequence continues at coordinate 40,320,792 of NW_004949099.1, read as the reverse complement.
TTTACTTCATTCATTCTGACCAATATTCATCTATGCCTTCTGCTTTTGAAACCTTATGCTGTTCGTTCTGATGCTTTTATGAGGCTTCCTTTGCTTGTCTTCAAAAGCTGTTCCTTTTCTCTGACCACTGCTGTACCTGCATTTCCTAAAATTTAGCCTTCACCGTTATCCTTTTCAGTCACCAGTGCTTGCTTCCTCTTTTCTATTATAGCACTGGGAGTTATCGGCGCTGCTTTAAAGCCTGTCTTTAAATTTCCCAGTATGGGACTTTTTGAGCCATTTTTGTTACTGATCCCTTATTTAATTTCTTCATAGTCAAAGTCTCTCATTTGCAGAAGAGCAATTAAAAGTTGCAGAGACTTGCTTTAAGGTGGATCATGTAGACAGCGTATCTTAAGAGCCAAATGTACCTGAACAGACGCGTCTCCATTTCTCAGGCTCAGAATTCAGTTCACTTCCATTAGCTCATGCTCATTAGCTGTGTTGTTTAAATGATCCACGTTCTGTCTTTCTTCTGGTGCTTGCTCTATCAAACACTGAAAGACAGCACTAAGGCTTCCCACCACCATACAGATTTTTTAGTTTCTCTTTATGGTTCTTTGTTTTTTATTGTTATATGTTTTAAGTTGTGTTAATGGTTACATGCAAGATTACTATTGTTAAATCCTGATAAGTTAAATGTTGCTCTTCATGCAGGATCATCCTTTGTTATAAAGATTTATTTTTGCTTTATGTGTGTGCTTACCGACTACAGGAATGTGCATGGCTGCCCACAGGATCATAAGAAGACAGTTACAGACAGTTGAGAGTTGCCTAAAGTGGGTGCTGGGAACCAAACCTGGGTCCTCGGAAAGAGCAGCCCCTGCTCTTAATTGTTGAGTCCTCCCTCCAGCCCCTTTTCCAATCCTTTGTCTAATAACCCTTCCTGCCTGGCAGTAAGCTTTGTCTGGTGGTACCATCACTCATGTCTTCCTTTTCTATGCCACTTGCCAGCTGCCTCCTTCCCCGTGATTTTGCCTTCAACCCTTTGGTGTCTAAGTTTTCAGTGTGACTTTAGAAAACAGCAGAAATGTAATGATCACAGCAAATCTAGAAGGGTTTGCTCTTCTTCAGAAGAACCCTGTCCAACAATTCCAACTGATTTTTAAATGAAAGTGCTTAACCTATTTGCATCTCATTATCCCTGATAATATCACAAATTTCTTTCATTTTTTTATTTCTTCCCTTTTTAAAGGTATTATTACAAAAATGATTCCATATTTTTTATGTTATTTTGGAAGCTGTATGCCTCCATATATCCTCCTCCTCTTTTTTCAATTTTATGTACTTTGTCTGCACATATATGTATGTGTGTGAGGTATGTGCCTGGTGCCCAAGGAGGTCAGAAGAGGGCATCAGATCCCCTGGAACTGGAGTCAGAGGCAGCTGTGAGCTAGGAATCAAAAGCAGGCCCTCAGAAAGAACAGCCAGTGCTCTTAACCACTGAAACATTTTTCCACCCTGCCCATTTGTTCTTTAAGTAAAATTTCAACTTGAAACTTGAAATCAATATTCCCATCAAAAAAGGCTCCTGTTCTTTCCAGCTGTTCACACGCCCATGGTCTGCTGGATCTGCTCTCTGACTACCCTACCCGCAGCTCATTGTTGGCGCCGCTGTGTTTTACGCTCACATGTCCCTTCTCCTTCAGACACCATTCTGTTTTCTTGCATCTGCATTCCTCCTTCTGAAAATACATCTCAGTCCATGTCTTATTTAGGATTATTATTGCTATGACGAAACTCCATGAACAAAAGGGTTTATTTTGCTTATGCTTCCACATCACTGTTCATCATCAAAGGAAGTCAGGGAAGGAACTGGAACAGGGCAGGAACCCAAACGACAGGAATCTGGAGGCAGGAGTCGATGAAGAGGCTATGGAGGGGTGCTGCTTACTGGCTTGCTTCCCATAGCTTGCTCAGCCTGCTTTCTTATAGCACCGAGGACCACCTGCCAAGGAATGGTCCTACCCACAATTGACTGGTCCCTCATTTTCTCAACTGAGGTTTCCCCCTTTTAGAGGACTCTAGCTTATGTCAAATTGAGATCAAACTAGCTGGAACAGTCTAGAAAGCCCCTATTATAGATCTTCTTGAAACAAAGTTGCCTGGCTTTTGTTTGCTGCAAATCTCTCTGTTCGGGCCAGTGAGATGACTCAGTGGGTAAAAGTGCTTGCCACGTGCAACCCCAATGACCTGAGTTCACATATGTAAATGCTGGATTCAGTAATGGACTCCTGTAATCCCGATATTCCTACAGTGAGATTTGGAGTGGAGATCGGAGAATGACCCAACAACCGGAATGCCAGCTTGCCTAGAGCATATAACACAGCAGAGCAGAAACTAAACAGACCTTGCCTCAATCAGGTAGACATAGAAAACTGACTCCCAAAAGTTGTCCCCTATGCACACATTGTAACGCATGCATGCACATGCGCACACACTCAAATAATAAATAAAATCACAATTTTCTATTTCCTTAATCCTCACTCTTTTGTTTGTTTGGTTTGGGGTCTGGAGATGGAACCCAGGGGCTAGCATGTGTTCAGCACAAGCCGCTGAGCTGGACCCAGCCTCTCCCCCTCATTCCTGAATGAGTACTTTGCTGTATTTGTAAAGCCAGACAGGCCGCTCCTACCAATCTCAAAACTGAAGAGTGGAAGAAGAAGAAAAAAGCAAAATGTGGTCCAACTTTTTTTTTTTTTTGAGATTGATCTTGAACTCAATATGTAGCCAAGGGTGACCTTGAACTGTTCCTGTCTTTACCCCACAGGGGTTAGGAAGTGTCTTGATTTCTGAATGACAGAAATGTTAAGGAACTTGCTAATGTCCTCTTACTGGTAAAAATAATCAGAATGAAAACGCACCAGTGCCCCAAAGGCCCCTTATTTCTTGGATAACCCACCTCCAGAAAAGATGTCTTTGTTGTAATTTCCCCAGTTGTTAAAGATATATCCTCCCATAATTCAACACGTTGTCTTCCAATAATACAATAATCACCTTCCTAGGAGTCATAGCAAAAGCCAAAAATTAAAAAGTTTGCCTACAAGTACAATACCAGCGCTGAGATGATGGATTTAGGGGTGTAGTGTGTAAAATTGAGGCTACCCTAAAACATCTAGGTCATTATGTTCATTGTACCCAACGAATACCTACTATGACTTCCGGCTGCATTTCTTGCTAGTCTGTCTTCAAAGCATAGAAACCCTTGTCCACGTAAGATGTTTTCCTAAGTCAAGAATGCACTATGTCAGGATGCCAAGGGAGAGGAAGACACAAAAGCTTGAAACAATTAGGAGAGAAAAAGGAATAGAAAGCAAAATGTGTTGTGATTGACCGTCCTCATTCCGAGAAGTAAAGGCCAAAGTGACCAGGACAACTGCCTCTGACAGCCAGCCACACTCGGGTCTACTGAGGACAAATACACAACTTCCTCCTGGAGCAGAAGCATCGAAAGAGGAAGCTTGGAGCCAGAGAATAGACCTTGAGTGGTTTCGTGAGCCTCTTAGTTCTCGCCTATCAGGGAAGCCTTACGAAGTCCGCTGGAGTAGGGCAAGGGCTCCTCAGAGATTGGAGAAGGGGTAACCCAGGTCTCTGGACTCCCCACCAGCCTTTCTAGCTGAGCAAGTCCAAGGTGGGACTTGAGGACTTGATTTTCTGAGAACTCCCATGTAATGCTGATGTAAACCGGAGCCCTGGAGATGGGAGATCCAGCTAGATGGTCATACTTATCTTCAGAGCAACAGCTCCCCATCTGCCTACAGCCGGTGCTTGGTGAAAACCCTGTGAGTGCTTGAGCTGGGAGCTACTTTAATCTGCCTCTCCTCACCTCTGTCCACATCTGGATTGGACTCCATCATCAAGGGAATCGGGTGAATATTTCTAGGGCTCCAATCAAGAAATGTCCTCCAAAGATGGACACCAGCCTTCCAAAACTCCCGCCTGATTCTCCCACTGCCTTTTAGGACAATCTAGTATTAAATCAAAAGAGAGGAAGTGAAGGATTAGTAAAGAAGAAACAGAGCTAGAGGAAGCAAGGATGGCCAGCATTGGGAGTCTCTAAGGGACAAAGGACCTTGCCTGCACCAGGATGCACCGGTAGACGACAGGGGAGTGAGGAGGCTGGTTGCGGGGCACTTCGGTCTCAGTACAGTGCTTGTTTTGCAGGTGTGAGGATTTAAGTTCAGTTCCCAGACTTCATATAAAAATGCCAGGCATAGGGCCTGTCTATAATCTAGACTCTGGGGAGGGATAGATAAGAGGGTCCTTGGGGCTCTCTGGCCAAGCAGTCTAGACGGTGAGTGACCCTGTCTCAAAGGAGGAGGACATCATTCCTGAGGATGACACCTAAGGCTGTCCTCTGGCTTCCACAAGAACACAGGCACATGTGCCTATCACCCCCACCCCCATGCATGCAACTGCATAGACACCCATGAAAAAGTAACAGCGAAGCAAAAGGAAAACAGGAGACTGCCTACGCTCTGTGGGACTTTAGAAGCCTGAGTGGGAGGGTCACCCAGTCTGGATCTTCTTGTCTTCGTCTCCCTTCCTGCCTCATAGATGTGTACTGCCATTTCCCTCTGCTGTCCTTCTGAAGGGGGACACCAGGCCAGGTTTCTCTCTCTCCTCACCCTCTCCTCTCTCCTTCACAGCCCTCCCCAATTCAACCACTCTCTCCTCAAAGTGGTCTGTGTTGCTCAACACCCGCCTGCCCAGCTCCCTGGGGAACCATAGCAGGATGAGGACCAAGGCCGACCTAAGTCACCCCCAAGGCCACTGCGGGTGGAGGATGAGGAAGGGGAAGCCTGCAGGGGGACTGTGGCTGCTTTGCAGTTCCCCAGAGAACCCAAACTTCTCTCAAAGGAAAAAAGCAGAAAGGCCAAACTCCTGACTGACTCGCCAGGGCCTCTGGAATGCCTGTTACCGTATATGCTGTCATATAAGATGCAGAGTCTCCAAGCCACGCTGGAATCATACAGGCGACAATGACACTTCTATTGTCCCGAGAAAGTCCCATGTCCCTTCCGCCCCAAATGTGTGGCCATCTAACCATCCCAGGACTCCCAGCGACTGGAACTCAAGGCTAAAGTGTGCCTTAATGAGAAGAGGGAGCAGGGGCCTCCCTGAGGCTTCTCTTGAGGCTTAGTGTTTAACCGCACACCTCTGTTCTTCCCGCAGCTTCGCCTATGCCAGCAAATACGGTACCTGGTGTAAGAAGCAGGCTATTCAGATCTACCTTTTAGTACGGAGGAAGGGATTGGAATGATTTAAGAGGGATCAAGCCCCACAGCCTTCCTTCCCCTCCCCTCCCTGCCCCCAGCCAAGACATCTTCTCCTTGAATTCCCCACCCACCCACCCACCACCCCTCGCAAATTCTTCAGCTCTGTTCAGAGAGAGGGAGTAAAAGCAAAGAAAGGAGGGGTCTGGGAAAGAGCAGAGGTTGCGGGTGTTTAAATGCGTACTTAAACAAGCAACAAAGATGAAAGAGAGAGTTAAGGCACCATGATTTGACTCTTCAGCTCTTCATGAGGCTTAAGTACAATGGATGAAATTCCCAGCCCAGGTCCGAGATGGAGACCTTCAGATTTGGCTTCGGCCAGCAGAGCTGCGAGCCAGAGAAGTACAGTGACCTCACTAAGGTCAAACAGCCAGTTCCTGGCAGATGCCTTGAGCCTAGGGCCTGAGCTCACTACAGACCCCATACTTGGTTTTTATCCAGATATATAAGAGTGCTACTGGCTGTCTCTTCCGTTAGCCTGACAGTCTACACTGGCCATCAGAGTGGCAGGATAGGGGCCGCTGATGGACAGTTCTTCTTTCCAACAGGGAAAATGCATTGCTCTAAAGCTAGTGTCCCCGAAGTTGGCAGCATGCTTGCACAAGCCCGGAGCAGATATTCTGTCATTTTCTCTCTCCAGCAAAGAACCAACCAGTCAGGCACATCAGCGTCCTGGAAATCAGTGAGGACCAGGGAAGAGCAAGGGACCTGGGTGACTTCAGCAGTCACTGGACCACACATAGGCCAGGACTTCATCTCTCATTAATAAGGGTCCCTGGACAAGAGATGGGTGGATCAGGCTCTCCTCCGCCTCTTTCCCTCTCCCTCTCCTCCTTCTCTCTCTGCTTTCTTTCTCACACACCGGCACAGTCCCCTGCTGCTCACTGCCAAGACCCTCTGAGGGTCCACACCAGGTTTCCATTAGCAGAGCACATTTTTGTGCTATGGATATGAATGGGGAGGGAAGAAAGCCAACTATTGTCCATGATGGATGGGGGCTCTCTAGACCTTCTCGGGGTGGTCCTGCTGCTGGAATGGAGACAGCCACCGGCTGGACCCTCACTTAACAGCATTCCTGTTTCCTGCCCAGGGCTGTGTTGGGGGGGGTCTGTCTGTCTGCTGCAACCGGCTTCCTTCACCCTCCATTCACCCAGGCTCCCTGTCAGCCTAGATGCACCCCTTCCCCCACCACCCCAGCTTACCTCGTGTAAAAAATGAGTGTTTCTAAGCCCTCCATTGAGAATCCAAAGGGGTAGTCCCATGAGCTTGTTCTGTATGATGGATGAATCGGTTAGCTCATAAAATGCTCCCCCCCCAGCCTGTGCACGCTCTTTCAACATTTGAAATGGTCCATATCAGTATTCAGAAGGCCGAGGCTCTCCACACAGTGCAGGTAGGCTTTCAGGACCTCCTAGGCTCACACCCTTGCCCCAGATGGAAAACCAACACCACGATTTGGGTCCTCTGTGCCACGTTGAGTTCAGCCAGTGTGTGTGTGTGTGTGTGTGTGTGTGTGTGTGTGCTGGGGATGTGGAGTGGTGGTGGGTGGAGGGTTGTGTCAATGCAGAAAACCGAGAGTCCATGAAAACATCTTTTGTAACTAATTTCCCTCGGCCTGTTAACCCTATTGTTTTAAATAAAGAGGAAATGGCCCTGTGAGCTTCAGTGGTTGGACAGGCCACCAGAAAATGGCAGAGAGAAAAGTGGTCACATCCCCTGACTCAGGACTCCGTGATCTTTCCATCCCAGCAAGAAGCTGAGGGGATCTAGAGTCTGTGCCCACGGAAGGCACTGCCCACAGCGCTTTCCAGCCAGTACTGCCGTTTAGGAAGTGGGTGCTTCTAACACAGGCCTGAGATGCTTGAGGTCAGAGAGCCCCTGAAGACACGAATGAACTGGGGCCCATTATCCCAGTTCAATGAGGAGAAAATGGAAGCGCCAAAAAGAAATGGAGCCATTCACCCCAGGTCAAATCCCAAAGGACAAAGGAGAGTTAATCAAATCCTTAATCCAGTTGAAGGGTTTTCAAAGAGCTTCAGGGAGCAGGTGGGATGGCTGTCTGGAGATCCAGACCTCCCAGGAGGGTCCCAGAGATCTACACTCACACCCTGGCCTTTTCTTACTCCGTCATGGGAGCAAAATAACCCAAAGTACTAGCAAAAAGTAAGAAGCTCCACCAGTGTAAGCAAGTATATGGTTTCCTATGATCTCCCTCTAGGAATTTACATGTTAAAGGTTCTGAGAAGTCCTGCAGCCAAAACCAAAAGGAAGCAAAATGCCCAATGTAGGAAAATTCTCCTTAAAAATAGAAGAAGGGAGAATTTATTGAATCCCATGTTATTTCATCCGGGGATTCTCTTTGTCTCCATTTCCAGGAATGATATAAGCATCAGGAACAAAGAATGAAATCTCAAGTCCTTCAACAGCAGAGCAAGGATGGGGTTTGCTGCTGACACTGCCGTGGGCAAGCAAAGATTGGTGCTGGGTGACAGAGGGTGGCTTTGTAGATGATGGGGACAGAGATTTGTCCTGCTAGTAGAGCCAATCCCCCTCCTCCACCCCAAGGATGGCCTGATAGGACCGGTTTCGCCTTAGATGGTCTAAGTACCATCACATACTGGCTTGCCAAAGATCCTCTAGCTCTTTAGACTTTCCAGGTGGCTCTCAAAAACAAGTCACAGCAGGGTTGGAAAGATGGCTCAACTGTGAAGAGTATTTACTCCTCTTGCAGAGGACCTGAGTTCACTTCCCACATTGGGCAGCTCACAAATTTCTATTACTTCAGTACCGGGGAAATCAGAACCTCTGGCTCCGTTGGTGCTTCCAGCTTCGCCAGCATCTGTACTTGCACGCACGCACGCGCACACACACACACACATAATTTAAAATAATAAACATAAATCGTTAAAAAATGAATTACATTTCTAGAAACTACATTTCTAGAAAGAATGTCAGAACTCCCTGAACTTCACACACACACAAACACCCATGCACTCACACACCCATGCATGCCTATTGAACACACTTAACATGTCCCCAAGACTAGCCCTGCATCTCATTCACCCTAGTTACACTTGGTGCTGTGTATAGAACATATACAACAGTAGATATAAGCTGCCATGTGGATCATCAGAGCAGTGTGTGCTCGACATACAAAAGGCTGCTTCCACTCTCAGCACCATTACATTTAATAAATTAATGTTAATAATAATGATAATGATAATAATAATAAAATGATGATGATAATGATGATGATAATAACTGTGTGGGTTAAACTGGATGCACATCCCTAGGGGTTATTTTTTAAATCTGTTCTTCCTTGTCTGTATGTCTGTGGTGTGTGTGTATGTGTGTTGTGTGTATACAGGCACACGTCAGAAGACGGTTCCACTACCTATCTTTGCCTTCCATGTCTGAGTCAGGCTCACTTTGTTGTTTACCACCATGTACACAGGACTAGTTGAACTACGAGCTTCAAGGTCCTCTCCAATATCGACCTCCTGGTGGGAACACGGATTATAAATGTGTACCACCATGTTCAGCTTTGCATGGGTTATGGGGATTCGAACTCAGGTCTAGATACTTGCTTTACTCATTGTGTCATCTTTCCAGACTCTTACGGGTTATTTTAACACTCTTTTCTCCCTCTGTCCAACCGTCCTCTTTCTGGGGACTGTGTCTGGATTCTCTCAACGAGATAGGCTGAGGAGAAGTTGATTCAAGAATCAAGAATGCCTGTTGTGAGCTGGGGATGTAGCCCAAGGGTGGAGCCTGTGTTTACCATGCAGGACACTGGTCCATATTTAGCAGTTAAAAACAAAAACAGTGTAACATGGTGTTTGTATTCCTTCCCTCTACCCTCTCCTGGCTTCCACCCTTCCATTTACTATGGGGGCAACAAGGAGCTCTCCCAAGGAATCTCTCTGCTCCTCCGAGATTAATGTAGACAAGTCTAGCTAGTGTCCACACACCACCAGCCCCTTCTCTCTCTCTCTCTCTCTCTCTCTCTCCTTGGCACACTCATGCATTCCTCTTCCCTCACACTCCCCAGCATCTCCCTTCACCCTTTTCTCCTCTCTTTATAGCTAGAGATGTCTTTCCCTCCACTGAACTGTGGGATTTGCTCTGGCAGACTCCAAGAACCTCGGTTGGCTGGGCCCTCTGCGATCCCTGGCTTCACGATGTCTCCTCATTCTGATCAGTCTGCATAAGAGGTATATGTGGAGAACGATTGTCTTCAAGGGACAACCTTGTCCAGTTCTCTGCCATAGAGAAACATCTGCAAGTACCTGGTAGGCAGCACCTAAGGCCCCATCCTCCACCTACAGGGTTATGGGAGGCACATTTGCATGGGGTAGGCTTTAGAAAAGATCTGGGCTCTAAGTTAAAAACAGTTCTCTGCTCCCTGTTCAGAAAAACACACAGCAAACAATCCCAACTTGCCGGGCGGTGGTGGCACACGCCTTTATCCCAGCACTTGGGAGGCAGAGGCAGGCGGATCTCTGTGAGTTCAAGACCAGCCTGGTCTACAAGAGCTAGTTCCAGGACAGGCTCCAAAATCA
>NW_004949099.1:40310034-40310670 GCF_000317375.1 Microtus ochrogaster | reverse complement strand
TGCCCACCCACAGCCCCTATACTGTACCCACCTACAGCCCCTATACTGTACCCACCCACAGCCCCTCTACTCTGCCCACCCACAGCCCCTATACTCTGCCCACCCACAGCCCCTATACTCTGCCCACCCACAGCCCCTATACTGTACCCACCTACAGCCCCTATACTGTACCCACCTACAGCTCCTATACTGAACACACCCACAGCTCCTATACTGTACCACCTACATCCCCTATACTGTACCCACCTAAAGCCCCTATACTGTGCCCACCCACAGCCCCTATACTGTACACACCCACAGCTCCTATATTGAACACACCTACAGCTCCTATACTGAACACACCCACAGCTACTATGCTGCACACACCCACAGCTACTATGCTGCACACACCCACAGCTCCTATATTGAACACATCCACAGCTCCTATGCTGCACACACCCACAGCTCCTATATTGAACATACCCACAGCTCCTATATTGAACATACCCACAGCTCCTACGCTGAACACACCCACAGCTCGTACACTGCATACACCCACAGCTCCTATACTGAACACACCCACAGCTCCTATACTGCATCCACCTACAGCTCCTATACTGAACACACCCACAGCCCCTATACTGAATACACCCACAG
>NW_004949099.1:40296621-40309934 GCF_000317375.1 Microtus ochrogaster | reverse complement strand
CATCCACCTACAGCTCCTATACTGAACACACCCACAGCCCCTATACTGAATACACCCACAGATCCTATACTGAACACACCCACAGCTCCTATACTTCACCTACCCTCAGTCCAGGAAAAGAAAGACTTTGCTGGTGGGTGGGAAGAAGTGACTCCCAGAAAGAAGCTTGGGAGCCCCAGGAAAAGGTCATGACCTACTAAACACACAAGAGAAAGGGCCCTGTAGGTGAAAGAGAGGAAACGGGAATGGCTCCAGGTCCTGACACGTAGTTGCAATGATCGGTTTCCTCAGGCTCGCAGGGACCTCCCAGGTCATCCCCTCCAGCCTCCTGCTTCCGGTTGGCTGTATCTTAACCAGTCAAGACATAGAGCCCTTCTGTTCCTAAGGTCCCTAGAGGAGGCAGGCAAGCTCCTTTACACTGATGATTAGCTGGGCATCCTAGTGTTGACTTTTCTCAGATCACTCAGAGATGTCTTGAGTCTCAAAGGCTAAGTTGCTGATACTGTGTGACCAGGCTGGCTGGCTGGCCTCCTAGGGTCCTGGTGCATTGTTTGACAACCCCAAGTTTCCCAGGCATGAGAGCTCTTCCTCTTCCATCTGATGCCTCTGGTGGCTGCCTTAGGGTCGGGGCTTATCTGGGTGGGCTGTGGGCAGTGCTTAGGTACAGAGGGAACCCGGTGTCAAGCATTCAACGGTGCCGTAACTGCCACAGGGTTACTGCTGCCATTATTGTTTCCTTCTTGAGCCTACCAGTGGTCTACTGCACGGTCCAAGGCAGAAGGGAGACTTCAATAAAGGTCCTATCTGGGCTGTCTCCCCTGACCCTCCCATCTGCACCTCACTGACCTTTGTGAAGGGTCAGTAAAGTGGGCCAGATCTATGGCTGGGGAGTCTGAATAGGAAGCCATATAATTTATTATCCCATCCGAGATTCTCTAGAGTGAAAGGGTCAGCCATTAATTATATAGACAGCAGGCATAAACCAGGATTTTCCCAGGCAAAGGGCACACTGACCACCCTGGCCCTGAGTTAGAGTCAGGTTTCTACAACTTCCTTGGTTGACCCTGAGCAATTTACTTCTTTGTTTTGAGTTCAAATTTCTTTTCTTTTTTTCTTTCTTTTCTTTTCTTTTCTTTTCATCTCGTTCTTTCTTTTAAAGGCTACCAAGATCAAATTCTCACTAGTAATGTGGAAGATCTTAGATCCTAAAAACCTGGAAGGGATTGAGGACAGTGACTCAAAATAAGACACCCACCAAACCCTGGAGACACTGGACCAGGGGATCTATGTGAGTCACCCTGAAGATTCAGACAAGTGGAAGAAGGAAATGAAGGAGGAGAAGTCTGAGTAGGAGAAAGAAGAGAAGGATGAGGAGTTGAAGGAGGCAGAGAATGAAAAGGAGGAGGAAGAGGTACCCAGGACAGTTAGCCAGTGTCTAAGATCCAAATGATGGTTGTACAGATCCTTCTCAGAGTGGCATAAAAGGAGTAGAAGGTCTTGGAGACAGGCCCAAAGTCATCCAGGTTTGGTGTCAAAGTAGATCCACTGTGCCCGTTTGGGACAGTCTTGTTGACATGCGGATCCTCCTGCCCTGTGCTCAACTGCCTATTGACAGAGGTTTCTGTCCTGCCTGGACTGGGAACACACAGAGGTCTATTATATTAATTATAAACTGGTTGTCCTATTAGCTCAGGCTTCTTATTAACTCTTACATCTTACATTAGTCCATAATTCTTGTCTATGCTAGGCACGTGGGGGATTCTCATCTTGCGTCCTCTGCAATTCTGGATAACGACTGCAGCCTGATCTTTCCTCTTCCCAGAATTTCCTGTTCTCATTGCCCCACCTCTACTTCCTGCCTGGCTGCTGGCCAATCCACATTTTATTAAACAAATACAAGAAACAAATCTTTACAGGGTAAAACCATTGTCCCACAGCACTTCTCCCCCCCCCCTTTTTAAACAAGAACTCTGAATGGAATCTCCCTTGTTTAGCTTTCTTCCTGACCATTATCCATGCAACTTGTAACCAACACTCTAAACAAAGAAAAACATCCATAATCCATTTTTTGGGAATGTGGGCATAGTTTTCTAGGCTACTTCCTGCTGATTGGAGGCACTGATAATCTTACAGGGACCTAAAGAAAAATTTTGAATTATGGTTAAGTCTTGACTGGAATATTCTGTGAGGCTTAATCATCTCAGGCAACAGTCTTGAAACTGTTCTGGATGTAGAACTTAGACATCTGGGCTACCTGCTTCTATTGGAGATTTCTTCAGGAGGTCTTCCTTGATCAAACCTGATTTTTCTTAACAGAGAATGGATCCATAGACCTCTCATTTCCTGTGTAAAAAAAAAAGCAAAACCTCTTCTCCAAAGTAGTATATATTTTCAAAATATATATGTTCAAAATATATATGTTGGATCAATCCAGCAACATTTATAACCAAATGTCTTTTAGCAGCTATTGCTCCTTCCTCAGCATTCAAACAATTCAAAGACAATATATAGTACCCAGACTCTCTGTGTATTTTCCATCTTTATGTGGCTTTATTTTAAACTCTATTTCTTTTCTTTTTCTTTTTAATTTTTGGTTTTTTGATACAGGGTTTCCTCTGTGTATCTTTGGCTGTCCTGGAACTCACTCTGTAGATCCCTGAACTCAAAGAGATCTGTCCGCCTCTGCCTCCCAAGAGTTGGGATTAAAGGTGTGTGCCACACCTGACTACTCTTTCTTTTCTATTTTAAGGATGTTATCCTTTTTCTTTTCTCTCCCAAGCCTACATATATTTTTTAACACACTGTAAATTGGTTAAGGCTTTTTTTGTCTGAAACTATCTTTACTGTATCTCTCTTTTTCTGACTACTCGAGTCTTTAATTTGCTAAGCGATATGGCTGGGATTAAAGCTGTGGCTTTGACAGCTGGATCCAGCCCATTCCTTAGCTTTCGGAGGGTCTAGCTTCATGGTGGAGGTACCGGCCAGAGCCATGTTTATTGACACAACTCTAGGGCGTTTCAAGGTCTTTGCCACCACCAAGAAGCATGCTGTTGGCTATTCATAAACACCATTTAAGTGTTTGGTGATGGGGCCTCTTAAAAGAGCTGCAAGAGAGTGCTGCAAGAGAGCTGCAAGAGAGATGTAAGAGTGCTGCAAGAGTGCTGCAAGGGAGCTGCAAGGAAGCTGCAAGACCACTGTGGGACAATGGTTTTACCCTGTAAAGATTTGTTTCTCGTGCTTGTTTAATAAAATGCTGATTGGCCAGTAGCCAGGCAGGAAGTATAGATGGGTCAATGAGAACAGGAGAATTCTGGGAAGAAGAAAGGACAGTCGGCAGTCATCACCTAAACACAGAGGACACAAGATGAGAATCCCTCGCTGATGAAAGGTACCAAGCCACGTGCTTAGTACAGACAAGAATATGAGCTAATGTAGGATGTAAGAGTTAATAAGAAGCCTGAGCTAATAGGACAACCAGTTTATAACTAATGCAGTAGACCTCTGTGTATTTCTTTGAGACTGAACGGCTGGGGGACTGGATGGGACAGGGTGGGACAGAAATATCTGACAACAACTGCCCAGCCCACTCTGCTGTTCCTCCTGGAGGCCTGGGCTGTGGCTGAGCTACACTGTTGGTGGACGGCTCTGACTGTTGCCTGGGTTTCATCTTGAGATGACTGAAAGTGAAAACTGAAAGTGAAACACCAGCCTACTTCCGTACCTTCTTCCCCCAGTAAGCCCAGGGTTTGGCTGTTCCTGACAGAGCTTTGCCCTTCCCAGCCCAACCCCAAACCCTCTGAAGCCTGGGCTCAGACCCCCTGCCTTATAGGGATGCTCTGCTCTTTCCACTCCATTGCCTCACAGAAGACACAGATAGGAGTCCCTGAAGGAGATACTTCCTTTTGGAAAAGATGGCTTCCAGCTGGCTAATCAACACTCACTCTTTTTTACTATGACAACTCTACTAATGAAATAAGAACTAATTCTTCTGCTTGGAAAATTGATTTAAGACATATATAATGACTAAATATCTGGGTGCATATTATGTCAACTCTATGGTGAGTTAGCACCCTTCAAGTCAAAAACATGGAAACAGAACACACACGCACACAGAGAGAGAAAGAGAGAGAGAGAGAGAGAGAGAGAGAGAGAGAGAGAGAGAGAGAGAGAGAGAGCACTAAGGAGATGAGTCAGCGGGACCACTACTTGCCTAGTAGGCTTGAGGCCCTGGGTTCCATACATAGCATCACACATGAGAAATAAATGTCAACAGCAACAACAACAACAACAAAAAAAACAGGTTTGAGCCAGATGGTGGTGGCGCACACCTTTAATCCTACCAATTGAGAGGCAAAGGTGGGCAGATCCTTATGAGTTTGAGGTCAGACTGGTCTACAAGAGCTAGTTCCAGGAAAATTCCATTTTCTATGTATATAGCTGTTTTGCCTAGATGTCTGTCTGTCTGTGCACCACATTCATGCAGTCCCCAAAGAGGCCAAAAGAGGTCATTGAGTGCCCTAGTACTAGATTTACAGGTGGTTGCATGCCACCATGGGTGCCAGAAATCAAACCTAAGTCTTCTGGAAGAGCAGTCAGTTGACATTTGGACATCTCTGTAACCCTTCAAAAGAATTTTTTTTTTTAAAACCATCTAGGAACAAGCTTAACAGTATGAGCTCCATACTGAAAACTTTAAAACATTGAAAGAAGACATTTTATTTATTTATTTATTAAAGATTTCTGCCTCCTCCCCGCCACTGCCTCCCATTTCCCTCCCCCTCCCCCAATCAAGTCCCTCTCCATCATCAGCCCAAAGAGCAATCAGGGTTCCCTGCCCTGTGGGAAGTCCAAGGACCACCCACCTCCATCCAGGTCTAGTTAGGTGAGCATCCAAACTGCCTAGGCTCCCACAAAGCCAGTACGTGCAGTAGGATCAAAACCCAGTGCCATTGTTCTTGAGTTCTCAGTAGTCCTCATTGTCCGCTATGTTCAGTGAGTCCGGTTTTATCCCATGCTTTTTCAGACCCAGGCCAGCTGGCCTTGGTGAGTTCCCAATAGAACATCCCCATTGTCTCAGTGTATGGGTGCACCCCTCACGGTCCTGAGTTCCTTGCTCGTGCTCTCTCTCCTTCTGCTCCTGATTTGGACCTTGGGATGAAAGAAGATATTGAAGAAAACAGCAGAAGGTGGAACGGTCTCTTATGCTCATTCATTGATAGCATTAAGATTATTGCAATGGCTGTGTTGCTAAAAGCAGTCCACAGATTCAAAACAATGCCCATCAATCTTCCAATGACATGATTTACAGGACTAGTGAAAACAATCCTAAAGTTCACATAGACACAGAGAAGACTCCCCTAAACAACGTAGTCTTCTACAGAAAGAACAATGTAACAAAATGCCAATGTAACAAAGCAGCATGGTATTGGACTGAGACAGACATGTATCCCAGGGGAGTGGTGTGGAGGACCCAGAAATGAGCCAGCAGCGCTATGGCCTCCTAGTCTTTGTGAAGGGTGTCAAAACACATTTAAGGAAGGGATGATGCAGGTTCTCCAACAAACTGGGAATTCAGGAGAGCCACAACCAGTGAACTAGACCCCTCTTACCAAAGTAATAATCAAATGTGGACAGCATCATTCAATGGACTGGGCCCAGGGCTGGTTTCCTTTTCAATAATAGAAACACAGAGAGAGTCAGCTGAACATTGATACTCCCCTCTTCTCCGTCCTGGTTGAAGCTATGGCCAAACTACTACCACCACCGTGCTCCCTCCCCAGGAGGGAACATGCTCCTTTCAACTGTGAGCCAAAAGGAAGCTTATTCCTTCATATTACTTTTTTTGTCAGGTATTTGGTGAAAAACTCACATCAGGTAGGTGCCAGGCTTTTCTTCCAATCTACCCTCAAATCCAGAAAGAGCTGTGTTCTTGCTGATATGTGCCCATATCTTCCTTTCTCCCTTCTGGTCTGGCTGGTACGTACTCTGCTATTTCTCTCTAATTATAGTTCCTTGCTCACATCTGTGCTCTGCTCCTTATTATAGCTTCTCATTCTTAAAGGTTTTTAATGCAATAAGCATAGCTGCTTGGACACCTCTTTCCAATGGCCCTGTCTTTTGCCCTTCCTGGCTACCTAGTCCCATGGTTGGTCAGACAGTAGATTTTATTGCTACCAGTAATTTCACCCCCAGCATAGTCTCAATTTCTTGTCATCAAGCTCTACCTAATATCTTTCTAATCTTCCTCTTTAGATCCTTAATTCCAACAGTCTCACCAATCCTCCTGTCTTACTCCCGTCTCCCTGTCTTACTGGTCTTCCACTCTGTCTCAATCATGAGCTCCCCTTGTAGGCATCCTTCGTTCCTTCTTTTTTGCTCTAGTGAAGGAAGATAGGAGCTAGGAAGCAAAAAGCATGTGGCAGAGGTGTCTGGAGCCCAACAGCAACATGTGAACGGCCCGGCTGCCCCTCAGAACCTGGGAGCAGGAGAACAAAGTGTGTTCCTTCAAGGATGGAGACTCAGAAGCATAGGTCACAGCAAGATTCATAAGGACTTCTTGCAGGAAGCCAGTGGCTAGGCTGAGTGGTTCCTTGGCCTTACATAGTTGAGTAACTCAGGATGGATAGCCCAATGATGAAGACCCTCACTGCACATCTTGCAATCACGCTTATCAAGAGAAAGAATCTAGTAGGGTAACCATATAACTATCACATGGGGAAGACCATTTCCTTGAGTTCAATCTTTGACCGAGCTGCCCCAAGGTAAACAGGCCTCTGGGTTGGGCATCTATTATTCCATACCAGGATTCTGGGACAAGGATGCCACAAATCTTGACAACCGGACGTGACCATTGGCTGCGGTAACAGGTCCTGAGGCCATCAAAGGCCACATGTTTCTGTATTCAGTTCTGGGAATTAGCTGTTGCTTTCGCCTTCCACCAGTCCAGGGACTCTGCATCTGCTCTCAAGGGGAATTTTGCTGGTAGTCCCCAGGTTTTCATAGACAGAATCATGATGTCTTGGTCAGACAAGAAAGGGACTGGTTTCACTCAATTAAACCACACATTGTGACATCATTTATAAAGTCTGAGAGCAGGGATCAGTGAACAACTTCACATCCATTTCTAACTCCATACTTTATGCTGAGTAAAACATGTGATATTTCCAAGTGGATGGACATAGGTTCAAATCCTGGTGTAAGACTAAACAGTTTCCCCCAATTCTCTGAACTTTTTTCTAGACTGTAGAATGGGACAGTGTTGTTGGTCTACCCAAGTCTTTCTGGGACTGGAAGGTCTTGTATTTGGCAACTTTCCTGGAGGGTTACTAGCACCATGCCTTGATTTACCCAACTCCACCTGAGTATGCACGACACCAAAGACAATGTCATTTTGTTTTGAAGTGGAGATGCTTGCTAACCTATCTCGACTTGCCCTAGTGCAGAAGATCTAGGCTCAAATCTCATTGAACTCAGTCACTTTTGCCCTGCTGCCCAGCAGGGCACAAGCCTCCTAAGACACCTAACACCACTGAACTGACTTTAGGGACTGGGGATATAATGCCATACAGACTTGCTAGGCTTCATTCTCAGCATGTATACAAGCAAACTCCAGAGATCAGAGGTAGAAGGGGCTGAGTGAAGGAAATGGTGCGGTGGATTCAAAGTAAGAGGATGGCTCCGAACTCAACCCCAGGACCAGGACCACTGCCTTCTCTCTCAGTCTCACCTTCCTAGAGCTAGAGCAGTCCGAAAGTCCTCCCAAAGAGACAAGAAGAGAAGCCCAGAGAATGGGCTGGACGCTCCGGGAACCTGGAGTCCACTCTATGCTCAAAGTCTCAATCCTCCAAACACACCCCTTCAAATTGTGCAAAGTGAGAAGTTACACAGAGGGGAATTTCCACAGCACAAAATTCAAACACGATTTAAAATAATCTTTCTTCCTTACAGGGAGGGAAGTCCACACAGGGGAAGCACCTGATATGAATTTCAGCTCGGACCAGGTAGGATGGCAACCTGCCCCTGAGGAACCCACGCAAGGACCCCAAGCCCAAGGACAGCTGAAGCTTCGCATTCCCATGAGGCTCAGAGCATCTTTCACTTGCAGATCCCAGGAGCCTTGAGTTCAGCAGTTTCCAGACTTTGGCAAACGGTAGATCAGCCAACTCCACCCAAAATACTTACACTTACTTATTTACTTATTTGATTATTTCTCTCCCTTTCCTTCCTCTCCCCTCTTGCCTTTCCGTAAACACTCCCCAGGTATGCACCATGCTCTTGTTACTTGTGTAAATTATTTCTGGATAAAGAGCTAGTCCACCTTGGTAGTGATGGAGATGGTGCGCTTTCGAAGTGAGGTGGGCATGGGGTCCGGGGTGGGGGAGGGGGCGATGGAGCAGCAGAGAAGGAAAAGCCATCCGCTCGCCGCCCTGCAGCAGGAAGAACCCTTTTGCTCTATTTTAAGACAATCTCAATTGCAGCCTTGCACCTGGGCTACCCTCCCCAAGGGAGGCTCATCCTAGGAAGCAGCCTGCACTTCCTCCTATGCCCACCTGGCTCACGATCCCGCCAGCTGTGAAGCTCCGCACACTGGTAACGGGTAGCGCCCACGTTATTAGTCTACACAGGTTTTAATGTCCCCGGAGGCAACCTCCCCATCTAGAGCTGCTTGCCTGGAGTGTCAATTCCTGGACCTCTATAACCAAGCCACGTGGGTTTTACAGGCCTGCCTGATTCTATGATTTTATGCTGGTATTTTTAGTGGGCAATTTTACAGCACATAACTTTTATTTTAATGAATGTACATATGAATGATAGCGTAAACCCCGTTCGAAACCAATGTCATTTCTCTTTAACGAAACCACGGTAGAGTCATACCTATAGGGTACCAGGTGGCAGTTAAAAACACAGAAAAACCCCCACCTCAGTCCAAGCTAACACCAGCCGGTTGCAGACCGATGCACACAGTGTGATATCATTCACTGAGTGGGGGAGGGGAAATAACCTTCAAAACAATACCGTTGTTCTCTGAGGTTCATATATTCCATATGTCTGCAAGTTCAAGGGAACCTGGTAACTGGTTCTCTCTATGTGGGGGAGGGGAGGTGGCCCTAACACTGTGACCCTGAAAGCACCTGCTCCCACCCCTCTGACTTGACTCCTTTGCTTAGCTGGAGTCTAAGGCGCTCTCTGAATTCTAGGCTGCACTCTGAAGAGGTGGGAGTCAGACTTCTTCTGGAGAAGACCCCAGAGCCCTCTTCCCTCCTGGGGTGGGGGGGTGGGGGCTCTGGATCCATTTTCTCAGCAGGTGAACCATTTTGCACACTTACAGGTTAGGTGAGGAGGTGTAGGAATGAAGGGTAGAGACTGCCATGCTTGGTAATCCTCAAAATATAGATGCCAGGCCGGATGGGCCCTGCCTCACAGAGCGGCGGTTCCGTGAGTGCCACAGGCCTTCGCCTGCTTCGTCCAGCTTTACAGAAAGACCTAGTTTTGCATTGCTCACACGCATCTCAGTTATCTAAAACGATGAAAAAGAAGCCAGCGTTCACCCTCCAGAAATTGAAACTAGCAACACTTTAATGGTGACTCTCATTCTGGCTTACAGGGAGCGGGCTGAGTGGGCCACGAATGGAGAAAATGAAGTCACAGGGAAACAAGACACTCATTACTCTAACAGTTGTGACGAGCCTCTCAGTTTTAAAGAAAGAAAGCACATTTTGATGGCTGTCAGGGCCTATAAGGTGAGAGTGGAATTCCCCGGAAGCAAAAGCCGTGGCCACCGAGAGAATTTACGGCCCACTTCCACTCATGACCAGCTCACAGCCAACCTAAGAGAAAGGTCCAGAAAAGTCCTGAGCAGGTCCTACTACACAGCTTCAAAACTGTGCAGCCTTCAAAACTGTCACTCAAGGGGCCACAGACCAGGGGATTTCCTGTGGGTGGAGCCAGGCCCCTGAGCTATTCTGAGGTGTCTTCGGCTCCCCACCTTGATTCCAGGAAGCCTGGCTAGGATTATGAGAAAGCTGGTATCATGTCCTCAGCTGTGTTCTGCAAGACTAGAGTGGGAGGGTTGGGGGACAGGCCACCTGGTGATCCATTGAAAGAGCGCAGAAGCAGGAAACAGGAAGCAAGAGCTATTGGCCACCTGGGTATACTTATGTATGACATCAGGCTAGCCATCGCTAGGCACTGCTGGCCCTTCCAAAGTAGGAATAAAATTAGGATGATATTTTTATCTCAGAGCAGCTTCAAAAGGCTATTGTAAAAATAAAAAAGGAAGTGTGTGCATATGAAACTGCCCAGAAATAAAGTAACATGTTAATTAAATAAGATGAAAAAAAAAAAAAAAACAAACAACTCATCTTGGCTTTCACTTGGCCGGCAATCTACTCACTGCAGTTAAAGATATTCTACAGCAAGGCACTAGGGAAGCAGAAATTAAAATAACGGTGAGATGCTAACACATACATACATACCCATTAAAAAGCCAAACTAGCCCAGCAATGGTGGCACAGGCCTTTTATCCCACCTAGCACATGAGAGGCAGAGGCAGGTGGATCTCTGTGAGTTCAGAGCCAGCCTGGTCTACAGAGTGAGTTCTAGGAACAGCCAGGGCTGTTACAGAGAGAAATCCTGTCTTGAAAAAAACAGAAGACAAACAAACAAACAACAACAAAAATCCAAGCTAACATCAGCAAGTACTGGACTGGAGAGGATGCGACTGGATGTCTGCTCACTCCTGGTAGGGGTGCAAACCGTCATGGCTGCTTTGAGAGACAGTCTGACAGTGTGTTACAAACGTCCTGTTTCATCCAGGCTTCTCTTTTAACCCCAGCACCCAAGAGGCCAGGGCAGTCAGATCTCTGTGAGATTGAGGCCAGACTGGTCTACATAGAGAGTTCTAGGCCAGCCAGACAAACATAGAGAGATCCTGTCCCAGTCATGATGATGATGATGATGATGATGGTGGTGGTGGTGGTGGTGGTGGTGGTGGTGGTGGTGGTGGTGGTGGTGGTGGTGGTGGTGATGATGATAAAAAGCTGTTACCCTATGATCCACTTTTCAATCAATTTCCTGGTATTACCCAAAGGAGTTGAAAACTTCTGTACACACAAAACCTTGCACCAAAGAGTTGGGGCCGAGGAGATGGTCAGTTGGTAAAGTGTGAAGACCTGAGTTCGGTTCCCAGCAGCCATGTAAGAAGTCAGACACGGTGATGGTGACATGCTTGTGACCCCAGTGTTGTGGTACAGAGATTGGTGTATCCCTGGGGCTCGCTGGTGAGCCAGCCCAGGCAAGTAGGCAAGCCCCAGGTCCCAGGGAGAGGTTGTGTGTCAGTGAACAAGGTAGACAAATGTCCTGAGAAAACCCTGAAGTTACTTCCATGCACATGCACCAACACAGATGAGCGGACACACACACACTCACATGCGCGTGCACACCCACACACAGACACACACACTCACCAAGCTTGTATTCAGGACCTCTGGGACAGACTAGCAAGTATATCAGTAAGCATTCTAAAGTGCTATACATGGTATAGAAAAATTACTGGTAGAAGGTAGTCCATTCTTTTATTTCAAGTGATATTTGAATTCATCTCTCTCTCTCAAGTGATATTTCAAAGCAGACTTTATTCTTTAACTTAATTTCAAGATAATCTCATACAGAAGTTTCAAATATAGCACAGTGATCCCAATCCTCTTCATCCAGCATTCTCAGATACTAACAGCCCCAGTACAATGGTTAAAGCCAAAAGAATCCACATGGATGAAGCACTACTGTCTGACCTCCCGACTTTGATCAGACTTTCCCAGCTTTTCCCGCTATTGATGGTGGAGGACGCCACACTGGCCTCCACACCCCACAGTGTAGCGTGTACCTGCCCTGTGCCCCGCAGAGGATGCCACCCTGGCTTCCACACCCCCACAGTGTGGTGTGTACCTGCCCTGTGCCCCGCAGGGGACGCCACCCTGGCTTCCACATGCCTCAGTGTAGCGTGTACCTGCCCTGTGCCCCGCAGGGGACGCCACACTGGCTTCCACACCCCACAGTGTAGCGTGTACCTGCCCTGTGCCCCGCAGAGGATGCCACCCTGGCTTCCACATGCTTCAGTGTAACAAGTACCCGCCCTGTGCTCCGCAGCAGCTTTTGTCAGATGGACTTCCTCAGCCTCTTTTTTTAGCTTCAGGATCGCTACACTTCCGACCTGTCTCCATATTACTCTGTAGAAGGTGCTTCCTCTCCATCCATCTGGTGTTTCCTTGTGATCGCACTAAGGAAATACATTTCGGGCCAGAGTGCCACAGCAGAAATGTCTTCTTCCCACCGTACTGGGATTGCAGGCTGTCAATATTCCAGGTGACTCCACTTGGCTAAAGAGGGTTTTCCAGGTTTTTTTTTCTGCAATGTTACTGCTTTTCCCATTCAAAATCCACAAATAGCCTTTGGGATTATTCAAAGACCCACTTCTCAGTTTTGGCTACTGGGATGGGGTTTATTCTTTAATTTTTATTCTAAAAATTATAGCAAATGTCATTATAAAAATAGTTAAGTTGAATCTGGTGTGGCGGCGGCACAGCCCAGTGATCCCAGAGGGTTATGCTTCAACTCAGGAGCTAGGGGTCAGCCTGAGCAACCTTGTAGGGGGAAAAAAAGCTAAACAAAGTCCATCAAAGCATGAGCTGAAATAAAATGAAACTCGTAAAGAAACCAATTTTAAGTCCTTGGTTATGTCATTTTTCTACTGTTCTTGCTCATTTAAGAGAAGTGATTCTTGCAGATGAGTGGCACTTCCTGGACAGAGTGGGATGGGCAATCCAGGTCACAGAGTCACCATAGCAAAGGTACTGATGTGTAGGAAGGCTGCTGTTGCAGTGTGACGGTCTCTTTGGGGGTGGTTTACAGCAACAGTTGTGTGCGTGAAGCCAAGTGGGTAATCCCAGCCTCTCGGATAATTGAGATGGGGGAATCCAAAGGCCAAGGGTTGGGGAGCAGGCCCAGTAAAGCACTTGCTGTACAGGTGTGAGGACTGAGTTCAGCTCCTCAACCCTGTGTAAAAAGCCAGAGGCGTCAGGATATGCTAGCAACTCAGGGCACCTAAGGGGAGAGGGGAGACAAGAGGATTCCAGAAGCTTGCCCGGCACACACAGTAGCTAACAAGAGACCATGCCTCAAACAAGGTGGAAAGAGTAGACCAGCCCTAGAGCTTGCCTTCTGCCCCCACATGTGTGTACATGTGTATTCGTGTATTCGTACGCTCACATTGGCTCTCTCTCTCTCTCTCTCTCTCTCTCTCTCTCTCTCTCTCTCTC
>NW_004949099.1:40285393-40296521 GCF_000317375.1 Microtus ochrogaster | reverse complement strand
AGAGAGAGAGAGAGAGAGAGAGAGAGAGAGAGAGAGAGAGAGAGAGAGAGAGAGAGAGAAGAGAAGTGCCAAGCCCTCATGGGATCCTGTCTGGCTTAGGGCTCTTGTGGAGCAAGCACAGCAAGCACACAGTGAGAAGCCCCCAGTGGGTTTGCAGCAGACTAACCTGTTTAGTTTGGTGATTTAAAAAAGTCAGTTCTGACTCCAGAGATGGGGGAGCTGCAGGAGGGAAGCGAGCTGGGAAGTGAGTTCAGATGACTAGGTGCGAGATAGAAAGAGTCTGTCCCCGGGATTAAAGTGGAGAATTGGAAGAGGCCGATCTGAGAGACACAAGGAAGAAGGATGAAGAATGTGCTGTGAATGGCTGGAAGGCTGAAGAGAGGGGAAAGAATAATCTAGATTGACTCCTGTGATGGGTAGTGTTAATTGTCAATAAAATCTAGGGCTGGAAAGATGGCTCAGCAGGTAAAGCTCTTGTCACCAAGCCTGATGACTTCAATTCCTAAAGGAGCTACAAGTTGTCCTCTGACCTCTATACTCAACAAATAGGTGTAAAAACAAACAAAACCAACCCAAATCCAAATGTAAAATTGCCTAGGAGATGAGACACTAGGCATGTCTGTGGTGATGTGAGGGCTAGTTTTATGTCAACTTGACACAAGCTAGAGTCTGCAGAAAGAAGGGAGCCTCAGTTGAGAAAAAGCTTCCGTAAGATCAGGCTGTAGACAAGCCAAGAGGCCCAGCCCATTGTGGGTAGAGCATGCCTGGGCTGGTGGTCATGGGTTCTAAAGGAAGCAGGCTGAGAAAGCCAGGATGAGCAAGCCAGTAAGCAGCATTCCTCCATAGCCTCTGCATCTGCTCCTGCCTCCAGGTTCCTGCCCTGATTAAATTCCTGTCCTGATAGAGAAGGGTAAATCAAATAAATCATTTTCTCCTCTTGGTTTCACCATAATAATAGGAACCCTAGCTAAGATGGGGATTCCCCCCCTCTGTTTTTTCTTTCTTTCGTTTTTGTTTTTGTTTTTGTTTTTGTTTTTTTTTTTGAGGCAGGGTTTCTCTGTGTAAGAGTCCTGGCTGTCCTAGACCTTGCTTTGAGACCAGGCTGGCCTGGAACTCACAGATAGCCAACTGCCCTGCTTTCTGAGTGCTGGGTCTAAAGGCCTGTGCCACCACTGCCCGGCTCTACCCTGCCCAGGCGTGTTGTCTTGATTGTGTCATTGATGTTGGGAGACACGCCTACTGTTGGTAGAGACATTTCCTACTATTGACCTAAAGAGTCCTGAACCATGCAAGAGTGGAGAACGTGAGCTGAGCACGTTCACGCGTGTGTGTATTGTTCTCCTCTGTTGACTGTAGACACAGTGTGCTCCTGTAGCTTCTGCTGACAGTAGACAGAGGGGGCTCCTGCAGCCTTGACTGCCTCACCATGGACTGTAACCTGTAACTGTGAGCTAGAAGGAACCCTTTCTCTCCCAAAAATTGCTTCTGTCAGGGTAATTTATCACAGCAGCAGGAGAAGAAACTGAACAATGCCCAGCATCCTAAACAGGAGCTGGATAGGAGAGCCCTTTGTGAGAATAAAAAACGCAGGAAAGAAAACACAGCAGCTCGGCTGTGCGCCTCCTTTAGCGTCTCCCCTGGAAAGGTAAAAGCAGTAGCAAGAACACATCCACATTCCACACAGCTTTGCCTGGCGCCCCTTTTCCTCATCACCGGCTTTCTCCAGCAGCCTTCCTTACACATCACCATCACAGTCTTTCCCAAAACAGTGGGGGGCAAAGCTGCTCTCAAACTCCTTCAACCTAAATACCTGGCTATGCATCTCCAACAGGAGGTATCTCAATCCCATACAGACAGAACAGCAGAAATTGAATATTGGCATAATCCTCTGATCTAGTCTACTACGTGAGTACCAGTTTGGGCGATTGACACCCCAAAAGTCCTATGTGCTATTTTTGCCTCCTCTAACAGAGCGTCAAGTCTAGGTCAGGTCTTGCTTTTAGCTGTCATGTCTCTTCAGCTTCCTTCATCCTACAGAAACACTTTCACATTGAAATATTATTAACCTCACAGTGCAAGCCAAGTAGTTAATTCAAAATTTTCTAGTAGATATATTTAAGAACCTTTTGAAAGGTGGAATTAATTTTAGAATGTACTTTTGCTTTTTTAACTCTGTATCTCAATCATATTTCAACACAGGGTCAATATAAAAATTGCTGATGGACTAATTTACTTTTTTTTTTTCTTACTGAGCCTTTCAAACCTAGCATGTACTTAAACTTCTGGTATATCTGTCTCACCAATCACATTCTACTTGTTCCAATGGCCACAAATGGCTGCCATTTTGGACAGTGCTGTTTTTCAATTCCTCTGGAAAATAAGAATATTATCCTCTTTCTTATTTCTTTATTTTTTGCTTGTGTGTGTGTTTGTTGGTTGGTTGGTTGGTTGGTTGGTTGGTTGGTTGGTTGGTTGGTTGGTTTGAGACAAGGTCTTTACATAGCCCTGGCTGTCCTAGAACTCATCATATAGACCAGGCTGGCCTCGAACTAACAGAGATCCATCAGCCTCTGCCTCCTGAGTGCTGGGATTAAAAACATGCACTCTTTTCTTTCCCATTAAGTCAGACTACTCTCACACTATGGTACTTTTCTTGGAAAGATCCACAAAAACCAAAAAACAAGGCACAAGCAGACCAGAAAGTATTCCATCCACGCCCACCTGGGTGATCCACTGAGCTTGCTGGGGTTGCATACAGGAGCATGGGTAAATCCCAAGAGGCTATATCAATAAAAAGTTCACCCAGCAAGGGTGGAGACTCACATCTGCATTCCTGAGTCTTAACTTCGGCCAGCCTTTCTAAAGGCTTGCGCTCGAGCATCGCCCAAAGGCACCTGGGGCAGACTGCATGCAGCTTGGCAATGGAACAGAAGCAGATAGAGGCCAGAATCTCGGGCACAGGTCTCGTGTTCCACTATGTCTCTGAGAAAATGTTAATAGGTACCAGCTCACGAGTATCTCCTGTGGGTGATTACAAATGTTCTGACTTCAGGAGGCAACAGCCATCATGTCTTCCCTAGAAGTCAGGGCTCCAGTACAGTTTTCCGATGCTTTCCATTTCGAGACTTTTGGTCAACACTACGTAAGTCCTTCTTGGGAAGATGGGCAATCCAGACAGAGAGTGGCCACCTGTCCCTTACTGCTGATGCTTGGTTATATATATGTGCACGTTCACACGACCTCAAGTGTTGTTCGTGAGGAACCATTCATCCTGGTTTTAGAGACAGAGTCACTCACTGAACCTGGAACTCTGCTTCAACGAGCAAGCCCGAGAGATCCACTGTCTCTGCCTCCCAAGCTGGCATTACAAGTGCACATCACCACATCCAGATTTTTTTATGTGAGTTCTGAGGCATAGAACTTAGGTCCTCATCCTGCTATACCAAGTACTTTGCCAGTGGAGAATGGGGTCTCCCGACCCCATGATATGGATTTTGATCATTCAAAGGTATCTGGCTTCTCTCCTAAAACCATGACATTATGAAAGGCTTGAGACTCATGAACAAAACTTGGCTAGGGTGGCGTACCTGGTGAGTAATAAAGTGAGCCCTGGGTTCCCACTCCAGCAGCTCCATCACCTGGTCAGTATGAGTGCCTACCTGGACCATGGCAGACGCCTAGGCTAATAATTGTTGCTCATCTTCACTGATGGAAGGGGAGAAAGTTGGTTTTTTTTCCTCTTTGTGGTTCATGCTGGAGAACAGGATCAAGCAGAAAGAAGCAGACCTTCCCTAAGACTGGCTACCCCCTCAAAACCAGTGTTCTTCAAATATTTGTTCAATAGTCTTCAGTCTAGCCAGGAAGGTTCCAGAAGTTTGAACTACAAATGCACTCACACGTTCACAGAGGATCGTTTGCACAGCCCATTGCAGTACTATTTGTAAGAGTAAAAGGTTAAATCCATTAACGTCCATCACCAGGGAACTGGTTAAATAAATCACAGTATTGCCAAGCTTAAATAAATCCGTGTCCCTCCCTGGGTCTCAGCTTGAAGAGCTTCAGAGTGGCAATGTGAAATCAGGACTCTTGGCCCTGGCCAGCCTGGGCTGTCCGAAGTGAGAATAGGCACTTACATTGTCTCCAACGGGAGCAACACTGACCAAGTCCCAAGTCTCTCCAGAGCTTTACCTCAAAGGAGTCCAAAGAACTGACAAGATAGAGTCAGTTGGGAAACACCGCCTTCCACACCGTCAACAGATGACCATTCTTGGAGAACTATGCTCCCTGTATCCTATACCCCAAACCCTGCCCAAGGTCCTGGAGGATCTGAGAAGATACAGAAAGTCTTTTTGATTCCTTCTGGATTCCTCTCAGGCCCAGCTCGACTGACTGCCTCTGGAGTCCACTGAATGCCCCTAGGGAGGCTGGTTAACTTTGTCCTTATGCAGACACCATATTGGATGAGAGGAGAAGTATTCACTTTAGACTCAATTGTTCCTCTTCATCCTCCTCCTCTTTTCCTTCTCCTTTTCTTCCTCTTTGCCCTTTCCTACCCCCTCCTCTTCCTCTTCCTTCTCCTCCTCCTTCTTGTTTGATACAAGGTCTTACTCTGAAGTCCTGACAAGCCTTGAACTCATCATGGAAGCCAAGCTAGCCACCAATGCTCCTGTACCCTTCCGCTCAACACCTCTATCTTTCTTTGGGAGTTTGTCTCTCTGCTGATTTTTGTTTGAGTAAGATCTCACGTATCCCAGAATGGCTTCAAACCCAATAAAACAGCTGAGAGTCCTGAACTTCCTACCTCCGCCTTCCTCATGCTAGGGTTGCTACTGTGAGCCACCACGCTGGGTTTCTGTAGTGCCAGGAATTGAGCCCAGGGCTTTATGTATGTGACAAGCATGCAAACCCCTTTTAGGAGTGTGTCACAAGGTTTCTTCCTTATGGTGTCTTTCTTTTCTAACTAGAATAATCAAATAATCACCCCTTGTTGACATCCATCTCCTTTAAGGTCCCAGGTAGGCATTTGGAGTCCCATTCCCACAGGAGCAATGGCCACTGCACATCATCATGATTCTGCTGAGGACTCTTCATCTGAATCCCAAGGAAGACTTCCCTAATTCCCTATTGTTTCCAGTGCAGGGACCATAGGGACAGAACCCTAACACAAGCTGTGATGATGCTTCTGAAATCTGGCGGTAGAAGTAGGAAGGATAAGTTTCTCTACAAACACTTCTTATTGCACCCTTTGCTACAAGTACTGAGAAGTGTCAACCCTAAAAAGAGAGTTTATTTCTTCTGTTTCTCCTCTGTGGCAGTGAAATGCCACTTTAGTCTTGATATTTCAAATATCCTGTCTCTTCCAGGAAGGCTCAGCTCTGCATCAGGGAAACCAATGTTGAGATTGTTCTGTTTATTTCCTAGAAACCAATCTTTCAATTGGTTTGCTAATATCACTTTCTGCATATAATACTCAGGTTTTCTTTTTTTTCTTGAGGTTTCTTATAACAAGAAATAAAAGTATCATTCATTCTGGACCTGTTAAAGAGCTACCATTGGTCTGACACATCTTGCCTGTGCTCATGTTACCAAGTCGGAAAATCCTTCCCAGAGCATGTCCATTGATCCAGCTCTAACCCCAGGCCTGGACGTGTCTGGGTGTGTCCTGCTTGAGCACACCTCGCTGTAGCTCATCTTGCCTGTGATTCCCTTTACCTATCAAGTTCCATGAACTTCTCAGTTATTCCTGCAGGCATCTCCTGGCTCACAGGAAGGTTTACACCGGGATTTCTGGAGCACTTTGCTGTTTGACTTGTCTACAGTTATTCAAATGCATTTGTGCTCCATGGCCCTTTTCTTTTCCTTTTTTCTTTTTTCTTTTTCCTTAATGTTTTTTAAATTGATTTTAATTGAGCTATATATTTTTCTCTACTCCCCATCTTTTCTCTCTCCTCCCCTTCTAACCTCTCCTATGGTCCCCATGCTCCCAATTTACTCAGGAAATCTTGTCTTTTTCTACTTTCCATGATGATTTTATCCATGTATGTCTCTCTTAGGGTCCTCATTGTTGTCTAGGTTCTCTGGGATTGTGATTTGTAGACTGGTTTTCTTTGCTTTATGTTTAAAACCACTTATGAGTGAGTGAATATGATAATTGTCTTTCTGGATCTGGATTACTTCATTCAATATGACGTTTTCTAGATCTATCCATTTGCCTGCAAATTTCAAGATATCATTATTTTTTTCTGCTGTGTAGTACTCCATTGTGTAAATATACCACATTTTTCTAATCCATTCTTCGGTCAAGGGGCATTTAGGTTGTTTCCGGTTCTAGCTATGACAAATAATGCTACTATGAACATAGTTGAGCACATGTCCCTGTGGCACAGTTGAGCATCCTTTGGGTATATACCCAAAAGTGGTATTGCTGGGTCTTGAAAGTTGGCTGTTTCCTAATTTTCTGAGAAATTGCAACACTGATATCTAAAGGGACTGTACCAGCTTGCACTCCTACCAGCAATGCAGGAGTGTTCCCTTTACCCCACAACCTCTCCAGCATAAGTTGTCATCAGTGTTTTTGATCTTGGCCATTCTTATAGGTGTAAAATGGAATCTCAGAGTTGTTTTGATTTGCATTTCTCTGATGACTAAGGATATTGAGCATTTCCTTAAGTGTCTTTCAGCCATTTTAGATTCCTCTGTTGAGAGTTCTCTGTTCAGGTCTGTATTCCATTTTTTTTGATTGGATTATTTGTTCTTTGGATGACCAATTTCTTGAGTTCTTTGTATATTTTGGAGATCAGACCTCTGTTTAATGTGGGGTTGGTAAAGATCTTTTTCCATTCTGTAGGCTACCATTTTGTCTTAATGACTGTGGCCTTTGTTTTACAGAAGCTTTTCAGTTTCAGGAGGTCCCATTTATTAATTGTTTTTCTCAATGTCTGTGCTACTGGGGTTATATTTAGGAAGTGGTCTCCTGTGTCCATGACCCTTTTCTGAGCCAACTTGGAAGATGGCCCCTCACTTTTTCTTGGATCCTGTGGAGATCATTTCATTTTTTTTCTGTGAAAATTTACTTCTCTTCTTCCAGTGGGTTTTGTGGAACTGGAAATGCCATTTCCAGTACAGATGTATCTAAAGTCTGACCCTTTCTCTCTCTCCTTTTCTCTTCTTTAAGAATAATCAGCCCTAGCTTTTCCGCAGTATAACTGGATTTCTCTATCATGCACATCTCTTTGTGATGAGGGTCCCATCCTTCTTGACATCTCATTTCTTCTTAGGAGGGCTACCCTTTTTGTGGAAAAAGTGCACGAAAGTCCTCATATTTAAAGCTTCCTTCCCTCTTCTTCCAGGCACCTTGGTCCCCTCACTTCTTCCTGTCCCCTGAATGCCTTTCCCTCTCTGACTCGCCTACCCTCCTCCACTTAGCCTGAGGCACCCTGAATCTACTGCCTCCTGGTACCTAAGGGACAGTCCAGAGCTCCCCTAGATTGCAGCCTCCCTGTTGCTGGGAGAGCTGGACGGTGGGCCTCCTCACCCACCTCACTCTTGTGTAATTCCAACCCCAGCCAAGCAAAATCCCAGCCCTTCCCACACTGCATCCATTTCAGGCTTCTGCTGCCTTTTATGCGCCGAGGGAGAGGATGTGACTTCATGCATGAGGCATCTGAATGCAGGGATGCCCAGAGCTCCCACCCAGGTGGCTTGGAGCCCCCTTTCTGTGCCCCTCTTCCCAGTCAGGAGGGATGGGAAGGAGAGTCAGAGGAGGGAAAGGGGTACTACACTTCAGAGAAAGGGGCAGATGGGAGAGGAAGTGAACTTGGCTAGACACTCGATTTATGTAAAACATTCCCCAAACTAGAATCCCATACACAGAGCCCCACACAATCTGTCCACCCAGACTGGAAACCCTCTCCCAACCCTCACTCACTCCAGCCCTGCAGGACCACATGCAGGAATAACACTGAAGTTCTTTTCATTCCCATTCCCCAGGGCTACCTCTGGGACAATATGAACCATCTGAACCCTGCAGTCACCCCTGAAAGGTGAAGCCAATAGACCTTGGGGCCCCGTCTTCAGAAAGCCCAACCTCTCCTGAGATGGCTAGCATGGAAGTTCATTGAGGGACCAGTCACTTTCTTATGCCCCCCAAAACTTAATCTCCACATGGTGTCTGAGGATCATACATGGTACTTACATTCCTGAGGGGTCTTTGTCCATTGTTCCGGATATTCACCTAAAGGCCGTGCCTCATGAAGGGCGGCAGCACACGTATCTTCCAGGGAGAAAATACAGGAGAAAATGAGGCTTAGATAGGGCCAGTGAAGAAGGGACACTGTCCCATCATTCCTTGTGACCAGTGGGGTTGTTACCTGCCAGCTGATGCCAGCTATGAAATACTTTGTGGGAAGGTTGGGTAGACGGATCCTTCTGTGCTCATCCTCTGAATCCAGCCAGAAGGCTTTCTTTCTAGACTTTTTTTCTAGGCAAATGCCCCCATCCTCTTGTTGTTCAGAACAGAATAAGATTCTATATTGGGTTTGTACACAGCATAACCACCTAGCCTGTGATGAGTAGAAAAGAATGTGTGTTCCCAAAGATGTTGCTGCTTCTACCAAGTGTTCCCTGCCCTGTTCTTTCCTGCACACCCCTCCCCTCATCAGAAAAAGAATAAGGGTACATGGGTATTCAGTTCTTCCTTTTTTTTTCCTTTAGTATAAATCCCAACCCATGGGATAGTGCCCAGGTTTGGAGTACTCTTTCCCTGCTCAGCAAAACCTCTTTGAAAACACATTTGAAGACCTGTCCTAGGTGGCCAGCCTGGACAATCATAAATCCAGTCACACTGACAGTAAGGATTGAACACCATGGAGCCTCAGGCTGGTCTTGAACTCCTATGTAGTCCAAGCTAAAAACCTTTGGTTCTCTTGCCTCAGCCTCTTGGGTGCTTGGATTTTAGTTGTCCACTTCCACATCTAGCTTGTTGTGTTTTTTTAAAAGATTTATTTTATTTTATGTGTATGCCTGAATACATGTATCTGTACTATGTGCATGCAATACCTCTGGACACCAAAAGAGGACATCAGACCCAACTAGAACTGGAGTTATAGGCAGTTATGAGCTGGGAACTGAAAGAGGAGCTTAACTGCCGAGCATCTCTCCATCTCCACGTGCTATGTGTTTTGAAACTCTGCTTGCCTGTGTTCTCACAGTAGGGCATACTCATGACACATCTCTTTGTGCCTCCCTTGGCAGCTGTGTATGTGCGTCTCCTGTAATATTCAGCTTGCGCATGTCCCTTATTAGCGTTTCTGGATTCCTTCAGCAGGAACTGTGATTCCTGTAACCATATTCCTTTTACGTTTCTGTCTATGGCTTTGTCATAGCTCTTAACAATTTCAGTTATTTGCATTGTTGCGTGTTTTCTCCAGTGATGTCACATATTTTTCCCAGGATAAAAACTATATATTTACATACATTTATTCCTAACATGGTGTCTGGTACCTTTTAGTCATAGAGTAACTGTTAATTAACTTGGTTTTCTGTGTCCTAAGCAAAAAGAAGACAGCCTATATAAACACAGAACAGACTAAGACACAGAAAGCACCTCAAGGCTGTGAGGGTGAATTGGCCAGGTTCTTCTCAGGGACACAGGTGAGGTGATGGATTCATGGGCAGTCCTCTTCTGCTCCTCTCATAGCTCCACCCCCTCCTGTCATGGGTAACATTCAGTCCTCCAATATGGAAGAGGTTTAAGGTTCTGGAATAGATAGGAGCCTAGATTTCCGGAAGGTCTCCCTGGAGAAGTGACAATTGGAACCCAAGATGGAGCCCTCACCCCAGGAGGAGCAAGCGCTGGCCAACAGAATGATCACAGCTGTAGCCTTTGCTCAGTATTTGGTAGGCTCTCACAGAGGCAGCAGGGAACTAAGACTGAAAAGAGCACCGGTGGCCCAACCAACGCGACAGCCAGTCAGTTGCACGAGATGCAGCCATATGAGCGGCAGGAGGACGAGTGATCGTGGCTATTCTAACTTTTCAAAAGGATATAAAAACCAGGATTTTTTTTTTTTTAAAAAAGAAATTCCCTTGGTTTTAAACATTGACTCAACTTGAAAATAAATTAAAGTGAACTGTATGTGCCAAATGAAACACACCTGTGGGTTTTATGGACCAGTGGGTAGGCAATTTAAAAGCCCCAAGTTAGAAAGGATATAAAGCCAGGGCTGCAAAGTGAGTCGCCGTGGGCAGGGATTGAAGCCAGAGAGTGAGGGAAATGCTCGGGCTCATTAAGGAGACCAACGGGGGAGGGATGAAAAGCCGCTGGGGTGCTGTAAATGTGATCAAGTTTCTGTTTAAGAGGACTGTTCTGGTCGCAGCCTAGAGAGTGCTTGGGAAAGAATCTGCACTGGAAAGAGGAAGGCCATGTTTGAAAATGACGGTGACACACTGATGAGTTGTGCCAGGGCCTGGTGTCCAGAGCAAACACTGGGAAAGGATAGGAAGGGATGCGTTTGAGAGCAACTCTGAAGTCAGCCTGAAAGTCTGTTGCATGTCCTTTCCTAAAAAAAGAAGAAAAAGGCTGGCTTTTTTCTATTTATATGCACATATGTGTGTGTGCAAATGTATGCCCCATGCCACATGTGTGCCTAGGCTGTCAGAAACCCAGAGTTAGAGCTACAGGAATACCGCTTGGGAGCCTGGACTTGAACTCAGGCCCATCTGGAGAAGCAGCCAGTGTCCTTAACCACTGAGCAATCTCTCCAGCCCCACATGTCCTCTCTTCAAACAATCTGGGCTTTTGGTAGGTAGCACTTGAACTTAGGGCCTCAGGCATGCTAGGCCAGCTTTCTGCCACTAAGAAACACCATCCCCCTACAGTGTTTTTCTGACTTTTTAATTATGAGTCAAGATTTCAGGTTGGCCCAGCAAACTTGAACTCACTCTGTAGCACTGGTTAGTCTTGAACTGGTAGAGTTCCTAGCTCAGTCTCCTAAATAGTTGGGATTACAGACACGCACCACCAGATATAGGTTGATTTCCTTCCTTCCTTCCTTCCTTCCTTCCTTCCTTCCTTCCTTCCTTCCTTCCTTCCTTCCTTCCCTCCCTCCTTCTTCCTTCCTTCCTTCCT